>NW_028260291.1:5000-20000 GCF_056163025.1 Triticum urartu | reverse complement strand
GGCTCTATTTCATTCTATTTCACTTCCTAGCACTTCCTATCATTTAATATCCATCCCTTTGGTCTTATTGACATAAGAGATGTCATTTATAGTCTATCTCTTTCTATATATGGAAAGTCAAGAAATTCTCATCGAAACATCGAGAAATTGTGCATATAGAAAACTCTAAAGAAAGAAAAAAAGGAGACCCATGCCATGATTTTCAAATCTTTTCTATTTAGTAGTCTAAGTTTCTCGATGAGGATAATTAATTCGGTCGTTGTGGTCGGACTCTATTATGGATTTCTGACTACATTCTCCATAGGTCCCTCTTAGATCTTCTTTCTCCAATCTTGGATTAGGGAAGAAGGAGATATTCGCGACTACTGGCGATTTCATTATGGGGCAGCTCATGATCTTCATATCGATCTATTATCCACCTCTGTATCTATTCTTTCTTAGCTAAACAGGTGGAAGATCTATCCAATTTGGTTATATTATATCATGGACTCGAAAAACGGATCTGAATTTGACTGAAATGCACGATCTTCACAGGTATCACTTTTCACGATACCTAAAAGGTGGAATAGCGATTTTCGAACCATTTCCTATAAGAGAATGGTTTCCATTACTTTGAGAAATGGATTCTTATATCAAACTATAGCTATTGCATTAAAGAAGAAAAGAAACTAATAGAAGTCGAAGACGCGGAATGATAGTGAATAGAGAGAAAGATTCTTCTGATTTTCTTGTTTCTATCTACTAGACGCCGTAGAGAATTGAGAATTTTCATGTCTTTCAATTCTCGTACTCGTAATTGGAAAGTTATGGAAGGAGACCCATCATTTTGCAATGAAAACAACATATAAAACTCTGGACAATTTCGAAATCAGGCCAAGCGTCTTAATACATATGCAAAAAAATTCATTATTGGCCCACCATTGATTAGAAGATTTAGCTTGTATGAATCGCTATTGGTTTGATACGAATAATGACAATCGTTTCAGTATGTTAAGGATACAGATGTATCCACAATTCATTTAGAGTTACTTAATAGTCTATTTCTTATACCATATCTCTATCCCGTGAAATTCTCGAGCCAAAAGATGGATGCATATGCTGTGTTTCATTTTGCTAAATGATATCAATTAAATGGTGTATCAATTCCATAAATTGCATATAGCAATAAATAAATCAGCAAAATTCTTTCTAATATTTTAGATAGAAGAAACATTTCTTCTATCTAAAATATTAGAAAGAATGTACCCTTCTATCCAAATCCAATTTGCATCGATAAAATAAATCCAAATTCCAGTAGTAGATGAATAATTGCAAATTTGTGTGTGTACGAGATTAGAATAACTTCAAAATAACTGACATAATTTTGTATTTTTCCTGATCAGAAAAATACATGAAAAAGAAAGGAGGTAGAAAAATTTTTGGATTTATGGTTAAAGAAGAAAAAGAAGAAAACAGGGGTTCTGTTGAATTTCAAGTATTCAGTTTCACCAATAAGATACGGAGACTTGCTTCACATTTGGAATTACACAAAAAAGATTTTTCATCGGAAAGAGGTCTACGAAGACTTTTGGGAAAACGTCGACGTTTGCTGGCTTATTTGGCAAAGAAAAATAGAGTACGTTATAAGAAATTAATCGGTCAGTTGAATATTCGGGAGCAGTAATTTAATCGTTCAAATTTTTTTCTTGTTTTATTATTTTTTTAGTAGTCTTATAGTAGTCTTAGATTTTTCATTTTGATGAGCCTCGCTTTGAGGAATTCATGGAATAATCCATTTTCATGGAATAATGAATTAAGGAAGAAAGGATATGAGTCTACCGCTTACAAGAAAAGATCTCATGATAGTCAATATGGGCCCTCAACACCCATCAATGCATGGTGTTCTTCGACTGATCGTTACTCTCGATGGTGAGGATGTTATTGATTGTGAACCCATATTAGGGTATTTACACAGAGGAATGGAAAAAATCGCGGAAAACCGAACTATTATACAATACTTACCTTATGTAACAAGGATATAGAGAGATTGTAGAAAGGGGATAGGATAGTTATTTTTGCAAGAGACTTGTTGTAAATTCCTTAACTTAAGAAAGAAAAAAGAATAAAAACACAGATACATAACATAAAAAAAAGAATAAATAAGACGAGATTCGACCTCCCCCTACATATTTAATTTCCTCTCCTATACAAAAACTAGCAAGACCCACTCCATTGGTAATTCCATCAATAACACCCTTATCAAAAAACTCCGTGAGTTCGGTTAACCCTCTTATACCGAGGGTAAAGACCCTAGTATAGAAAATATCTATATAACCACGATTATATGACCAACTGTATATATTTTTTTTTACTTGATCTAAAAATTCTTTTTTAGGATTTCCTTTGTAAAAAGAGTTTATTAAATCCAAATTCTGAAAAAAAGAATAAGCGGATCCATAGAAGATATATGCTATGAATAAACCAAAGATAGCTAGACTTACAGAAGAAATTGCATTAGTAATAAATTCATATGAATTTACAAAAGAATTAGAACTTTCCTGGGTAAAGTTTATTGAGGGAGTTAACCACTTTGATAATATGGTTAACTCTGCTATTCCATTACCAATTCCTCCATTATCAAAAGAGATTCCTATGAATCCAATGAACAAAGTGAAAAGTAGTAATATAAGAAGAGGAAATAACATAGTATTTCCCGTTTCATGCGGATAGGCAAAAGTTTTTTTAGCCCCAAAAGACGTAGTAAAGGATCCTATCCTATTTCTTGTATTACCTTGAATTTTTGGTATATTTTGTGAAAAAAAAGAAACTCCACTCTTCGTTGTTGATAAAACGAAATCCCTATTCACTCCTTTGGGTATCCTTTTTCCCCATAAGGATATTGAATACAAGGAACTCTCTTTAGTGCTACTGTAATTTTGAAAATGAACACGCAAATACCCATCAAATGTAAGTAAATATATCCGAAACATATAAAAGGCAGTTAATCCTGCAGTAAAGGAGGCTATTATTCCAAAAAAGGGCGAATACAACCAACTATTACTAAGGATTTCATCTTTGGACCAGAAGCAAGCAAGAGGTGGAATACCACAAAGAGAAAGTGTACCCCATAAAAAAGTAGTTCTTGTGATTGGAATGTATTTTCTTAAACCGCCCATAAGAACCATATTTTGACTTTTATCTGGTGAATATCCAACAAGAGGTTCCATTGAATGAATAACGGATCCGGATCCCAAGAACAATAAAGCTTTTGAATAAGCATGAGTGATCAAATGGAATAAAGCAGCTTGATAAGAACCTATACCTAGAGCTAACATCATATAACCCAATTGAGACATTGTAGAATAGGCTAAGCTTCTTTTAATATCTCTCTGAGCAAGAGCTAAAGTAGCTCCTAAGAATAGTGTTATTGTACCTACTAAAGAAATAAAACTCATTATCAAAGGTAAAGATATGAAAAGAGGAAGAAGTCGAGCTAGAAGAAAAATTCCCGCAGCAACCATAGTTGCTGCGTGTATAAGAGCCGAAATAGGAGTGGGCCCTTCCATAGCATCGGGTAACCATACGTGAAGAGGGAATTGTGCGGATTTCGCAACTGCACCAAGGAATAATAAAAAAGCACACAAAGTAGTAAGTAAAGAGTTAATTCCATTATTAGGAATCCAGTTATTAGCTATTTTGAACAAATCCCTAAACTCTAAACTACCTGTTATCCAAAAAAAACCTAAAATTCCTAATAATAGACCAAAATCCCCTACACGATTAGTTACAAAAGCTTTTTGACAAGCACTCGCTGCGATTGGTCGTGTAAACCAAAAGCCTATCAATAAATAAGAACACATTCCCACGAGTTCCCAAAAAAAATAAATTTGTATCAAATTGGAGCTAGTAACCAATCCCAACATGGAAGTATTGAAAAAACTTATATAAACAAAAAATCTCAAATATCCTTCATCGTGAGACATATAACCATCACTATAAATAAGAACCAGGATTCCTACAGTAGTAATTAGTATTAACATAATAGAAGTAAGTGGGTCAATCAAGTATCCAAATTCTAAAGAAAAATCATTATTGACGGTCCAAGACCATAGATATTGATAGATCGAACTTCCATTTATTTGTTGAATAGACAGTTGAACTGAGAATACCATAGCTATACTTAAGAGTAAAACACTAGGAAAAGCCCATATGCGACGAAGATTTTTTGTTGCTGTCGGAATAAGAATAAGGCCAAATCCCATTGACATAATAACTGGAAGTGGGAGAAGAGGGATTACCCATGCATATTGATATGTATGTTCCATAAGAAAAGAAATTGCAATTTTTACTTCAATTTTTACTTCAATTTTTCTATAAAATTGTTTCCGATTCACCAAACCAATTCTTATCTCTTTCTGAAAGAATAAATAAAAAGAATAAGAAAAAATACTGAAATTCTTAATTTTTCCAAAATTTATCTCATTGAAATAATTAAAAATTAAGAATGGGTTTAGTTGGTTAAATTAAAAAAGTTAATAAAATAACTAGGTAACGAAGTTATTTTATTAACTAAATAAAGATATTTATAAAAATAAAAAAAAAAAAGTGGAATCATTTTACTTTCTATTCATAATTCATTTTTATATTTCTTTAAAACAAAGATGAAACAGCTCTCTTGTTCCATAATTAACTGATTGAGTGAATTCCAATGAAAACCTATGTTTATAAGAAATTATCGAATAGTCCTTACTTCATATAGAACTAAAATTCTAATGACTATAAATTACCTAAGTTTTAGAATGTCTTGTTTAAGAGACTCAGTATTTTTTGTTTTGATTGGAATTCCTTTCCTTTATGGAATACCATTCTGAACTTAATTAACTATTTTCATTTTCCCTTCTTTTTATCCCCCCGTCTTATCTTATATGGGGGATAGGCTTCCATACCATATATCTATATATGGAGTATACTTGATATATAAATAGATATAAATAGATTTAAATGAGAAACCCTTCTATATATTCTATATTATTAAAAAAAAAGTATAAAATATATAAAGAAAAAATGTTAAAAAATTCTTGTTGTCTTATCCGCATTAGACAAAATGAAGTAAAAAATAATTCAAAATTTAAGTATCTTTCAGTATCTAAGTATAAATACTAATAAAAAGAAGAAAGAAGGATTGATTTGCAGCAATAGATGTCTTTCACATACAACTAGAAAAAAGTAATTTCCTTTTTGAATGGCAGTTCCAAAAAAACGTACTTCAATGTCAAAAAAGCGTATTCGTAAAAATATTTGGAAGAAAAAGACTTATTTTTCCATAGTACAATCTTATTCTTTAGTAAAATCAAGATCATTTTCGAGCGGTAATGAGCATCCAAAACCAAAGGGTTTTTCTGGGCAACAAACAAATAATAAGATTTTGGAATAATATGAATTGACTTATCAAAAAAGAATTCCAATTATTTAATAATTTGGATTCTTCTTTGAATGTACTTTTATGTGTCGAATTACTCGGTACAATATTCTTAGAACAAAAAACCCCTCTTATCTTATATATACAAGAAAAAAAAAGTTTTGTTTGGTATACTGTGTGCTAAGTATTCTTTTCCTATCAATGAACTTTTCATAATTTTCCTAATAGAATCCTCATATTCTATTAGGAAAATTATGAAAAGTGGAGTATTCTTACAATAGGACTTACAACTTCCACCTATCTTCTCCAAAATCATAAGGTTAGTAAATCTTATTAATAAGAGCATAAAGACTTTCATTCTAGAAATTTTTAAAAAATCCAAAAAGCCTTTTCTATTTATCCATTTTATTTTAATTTCATCATTAAATAGAAACCCTTTTGGATTTTTTTCATTGTATTGAAAGAATTTTCAAAATGTAAAGGGGAAATTAATTAGAAAAAATTAGTTCTATAATTGCAAGTTAGAAAAAAGAAGTTCCAACTCTTTCAAGCAGTGTTTGTGTTTCTATTGGGCAAAGCAAGAGTTTATTGTAAAAAAAAAAAATGGAAACGATACTACCAAACGAAGTCTATTTTAATGAAAACTCTAATGTTCCTAAATTTTATGGACTTTCCCAATATCGACGATTCCCAAGATAATAGCTATTATTCTTTTAAGTTACCTATTATTTGAAGTTAGCCGCCATGGTGAAATTGGTAGACACGCTGCTCTTAGGAAGCAGTGCTCAAGCATCTCGGTTCGAATCCGAGTGGCGGCATTCTTGAAAAAGAATACAATAGATTAGAAATCAATTCGAAATTTACAATTTTGTAATGGGACCTTCCCCTTATGCTATTTGCAACTTTAGAACATATACTAACTCATATCTCTTTCTCAACGATTTCAATTGTGATTACGATTCATTTTATAACCTTATTAGTTCGTGAACTTGGAGGATTACGCGATTCGTCAGAAAAAGGAATGATAGTTACTTTTTTCTCTATAACAGGATTCTTAGTTTCTCGTTGGGCTTCCTCGGGACATTTTCCATTAAGTAATTTATATGAGTCATTGATCTTCCTTTCATGGGCCCTGTATATTCTTCATACCATTCCTAAAATACAGAACTCTAAAAATGATTTAAGCACAATAACTACGCCAAGTACTATTTTAACGCAAGGCTTTGCCACATCGGGTCTTGTAACTGAAATGCATCAATCCACGATACTAGTACCTGCTCTACAATCTCAGTGGTTAATGATGCATGTCAGTATGATGTTATTAAGCTATGCAACTCTTTTGTGCGGATCCTTATTATCTGCCGCTATTCTAATCATTAGATTTCGAAATAATTTCCATTTCTTTTCTAAAAAGAAAAAAAATGTTTTAAATAAAACATTTTTCTTTAGTGATATTAAATATTTTTATGCAAAAAGAAGTGCTTTAAAAAGAACCTCTGTCCCTTCATTTCCAAATTATTACAAATATCAATTAACGGAGCGTTTGGATTCTTGGAGTTATCGTGTCATTAGCCTAGGATTTACCCTTTTAACCGTAGGTATTCTTTGTGGAGCAGTATGGGCTAATGAGGCCTGGGGATCCTATTGGAATTGGGATCCTAAGGAAACTTGGGCATTTATTACTTGGACCATATTCGCAATTTATTTACATAGTAGAACAAATCCAAATTGGAAGGGTACGAATTCTGCACTTATAGCTTTGATAGGATTTCTTATAATTTGGATTTGTTATTTTGGTATAAATCTATTAGGAATAGGCTTACATAGTTATGGTTCGTTTACATTAACACCTAAATGATTACATAAAATAAAACCTTCATGAAATGAAGGTTTTTACTTTTATGTTTTATTTGAGAACCCCTTGAACGCCTTATCAAAGGGTTCTCAAAAATTCGAGATAGATCTAATTATACTTTTTTACTTATTTCTGCATTATATACTTTTTTACTTATTTCTGCATTAATAGAGCAGACGAGTAAAAAAAAGCAAACCTATTTAGGATAATAATTGGATAAGAGAGCCTCTACCCTGTCAACGGATAGGGAGAGAACAAAATCTGGATAAATACCAATTCCTATTACTGGTAAAAAGATACAGATTAAAATAAAGAGTTCTCGTGGTCCAGAATCCACAAAATTTGCGTTTGGAACATTAAATAGCTTGTATCCATAGAACATCTGGCGTAACATAGATAATAAATAAATAGGAGTTAATATCATTCCAATTGCCATTACAAAAGTAATTAGTGTTTTTGGCATTAACAGAAATTTTGGACTAGTAATTAGTCCAAAAAATACTACTAATTCTGCGACAAAACCACTCATTCCTGGTAAGGCAAGAGAAGCCATTGAAAAGCTACTAAACATGGTAAAAATTTTAGGCATTGGGATAGATATTCCCCCCAGTTCTTCGAGATAAACAAGACGCATTCTATCAGAAGCGGTTCCTGCCAAGAAAAAAAGTGTAGCACCAATAAATCCATGGGATAATATTTGTAAAATAGCTCCATTGAGTCCAATGTTGGTTATGGAACCAATTCCTATAATTATGAAACCCATGTGAGATACAGAGGAATAAGCTATTCTTTTTTTGAAATTTCGTTGACCAAGAGAAGTTGAAGCTGCATAGATTATTTGGATCGCTCCTATTATTACTAACCAGGGCGAAAATAGATAATGAGCATGAGGTAACAATTCCATGTTGATCCGAATCAATCCATATGCTCCCATCTTTAATAATATTCCCGCTAAAAGCATACATGTACTATAATGTGCTTCCCCATGGGTATCTGGTAACCACGTATGTAGGGGTATAATCGGCAATTTGACAGCATAAGCAATAAGGAAGCCAAAATATAAAAGTATTTCCAAGGTTGCAGGGTATGATTGATTAATTAATCTTTCCAAATCTAATCCTGGTTCGTTGGAACCATATAAGCCCATACCCAGAACTCCGATTAAGAAAAAAATGGAACCGCCTGCAGTATACAAAATAAACTTTGTAGCTGAATATAGACGCCTCTTCCCCCCCCACATGGATAAAAGTAAGTAAACAGGAATTAATTCTAACTCCCACATGATAAAAAAAAGTAAAAGGTCTCGCGAAGAAAATAATCCTATTTGACCACTATACATTGCGAGCATCAGGAAATAGAATAATCGCGAATTCCGTGTAATTGGCCAAGCTGCTAAAGTAGCTAAAGTAGTGATAAATCCTGTCAATAAAATAGATCCTAATGAAAGTCCATCGATTCCCAATCTCCAGTGGAAATCGAAGACATCTATCCATTTATAATCCTCCTTTAATTGGATTAAGGGATCCTCCAGTTGGAAATGATAACAGAACGCATAAGTCATTAGAAGGAATTCTAATAAACAAATAGATATAGTATACCACCTAACGACTTTGTTTCCCTTATGAGGTAAAAAGAAAATTAATGAACCTGCAAATATCGGCAAAACAACAAGTATTGTTAACCAAGGAAAATAACTCATGATAAAGTGATAAAGACAAGATACGTTTTGACCAGAAAAGCCCGTGCTCGATTATTTCGAGCACAGGCTTCTTCGGTAAAGAGGAATCAGACGATTCGAGTGAAGTTTTTTGTAACGTATCAATAAGATAGAGCCATGCTACGTGTTGTTTCAGGCCCTAAATAAACGCGGACACTTAAAAAATCTGTCGGGCAGGCAGATTCACATCTCTTACAACCCACACAATCTTCGGTTCTCGGCGCGGAAGCAATTTGCTTGGCTTTACATCCATCCCAGGGTATCATTTCTAATACATCTGTTGGACAAGCTCGTACACATTGAGTGCATCCTATACATGTATCGTAAATTTTTACGGAATGTGACATTGGATCTATAAATTTTTCTTTTCAACATAAAATTTTTCGATCTGGTAAAAATGAAATTAGTACTATAATGAGTCATATGTATTGTAGACACCAGACGAAGCAATGGTTTATCCAAACTTCAAAAAAAAAAATCTATTTTTTAATCTGTTTGTGAGAAAGCGTGAAGAGAGCCAAGAGACTTTAATTTTGGATTTCAACAATAAATAAGAAATAAGAAAGAATTTTACGAATTGTACAGACGAATTCGAATTAGCCAATAAATTGGCTATCGTCTTTTCAATATAAATTATTGCAATATTCAAATTGCAATATCAATGAATTACAAATACAAAAATTCATTTAAGTGAAAAAGAATACTATGCAATAATCTACTAAAAAAAATGGATATTCTCAAATAATACTAAGAAAATAGTATTGATTTCTATTTATTTTAATATGTGCGCCTTTGTTTAGAGGATTCTATGTCTAATTATTCAAAAGTCTAATTATTCAATAAATTAGATTGATTGATACGAGTGGATTTCCTATTACGATGGATGGAAGAAAGAATGGATAGTCCAATAGCGGCTTCAGCAGCTGCAAGGGCTATAACAAAAATTGCGAAAATATCTCCTTTTAATTGGCGACTATCAAATAGATCAGAAAATGTTACGAGATTTAGATTAATTGAATTCAGTATAAGTTCAAGACATATTAGAGCTCTAACCATGTTTCGGCTTGTGATCAATCCATAGATACCAATCGAAAATAAATAGACACTCAAAAAAAGTACATGCTCAAACATCATTAACTAACTCCTTATCAATCTCGATTCATTTCAATATGAGGGCAAGAATTGAACCGATTCAATTAATTACAATAGAACAATTACACAACAAAAGAAAAAAAAAAAAAAAAAAAAGGAGGTATTTGTTGGCAGTAGATGGATTTTACTAAATCAAAATTGTGATTCTTTAGTTATTTATTTTAGATTTGCAATTCTTATAATTTGTACTTTTTCTAAGTTTTCTTATTGCCGAGCCATAGTAATTGCACCTATTAAAGAAACTAGAAGAATTATGGAAATGAGTTCAAACGGAAGATAAAAATCGGTTGCTAAATGAATTCCAATTTGTTGAACATTATTTATGAGACCCTGTTCTACTATTTGGTTTGATCTTGTAGTCCAAAGAATTCCATACCACGACGTATCTGGGATAGTAGTCATTAGTGAAAAAACAATAGTTATACAAACGAGTGAAGTGAACCCATCTCCAATAGTCCAATAATTCTTATCTTTAGACCATTCTGAGCCATTTACGAACATTACAGCGAATATGATCAAGACATTTATGGCTCCCACATAAATAAGAAGTTGTGCGACAGCTACAAAGTAGGAATTTAATAAAAAATAGAATAAGGATATACAAACAAGAACTAATCCCAGCGAAAAGGCAGAATAAATGGGGTTGGTAAGTAATACTACTCCTAGACCCCCTAGTAGAAGAACAAATCCCCCAAATAGCATAAGAATCTCATGTATTGGTCCAGGTAAATCCATTATGGATAAAAAGAAATTAATAGTATAAAATTTTTCATGAACTGACTAAAACTAAAGGATTCAAGGAAGGAAAAAAGGATTAGGGTATTTTTTTGTGTATAAACTTATAGTTATAAATTATATTATATCACGAAAATCTAGTCTGATTTAAAATAAGAAATAATTTCCAATAAGCAGTAGTTTTTCGTTTTTCTTTATAGTTTAATTTTAAAGTTTAATAAAGAATTATTAGATTTTTATAACAGAAAGACAAAATCAAAGTTTAGTAATCAGTAATCGTTCTTGAATTCGAAGATTTTTCTTTGTTTATTTTACTTTCAGACGAATTCCTAATTGTTTGAATTGTGTAATCTCCCATTATGGAGATTGGTAACCGACTTAAAGCAATTTGATTGTAATTCAATTCATGACGATCATAGGTAGAAAGTTCATATTCTTCAGTCATTGATAAACAGCTTGTTGGACAGTACTCAACACAATTGCCACAAAATATACAAACTCCGAAATCAATACTATAATTAAGCAATTGTTTTCTTTTAATATCCTTTTCAAATCTCCAATCCACAACGGGTAAATCTATCGGACATACGCGAACACATACTTCACAAGCAATACATTTATCAAATTCAAAGTGGATTCGCCCTCGGAAACGCTCTGGTGTAATTGATTTTTCATAAGGGTAGTGAATCGTTATAGGTAAACGATTTGTGTGGGATAAGGTAGTTATGAAACTTTGACCTATGTACCTTGTAGCACGTATTGTTTGTTGACCATAACTCATGAACCCAGTTACCATAGGGAACATATTCATTCTAAATATCTATGAAAAAGATATGTTTCTTTCTCTTGTTTGAGAGAGCTTTTGTGTTGAAAATATTCTTACTATTATTGTATTATCTTATTTATAGTGAAACAAGTTGAGAAGAGGTTGTTAATAAGAGATTGCCCAGGGAAATAGGTAAAAGAAATTTCCATCCAAGATTTAATAACTGATCCATTCTCATCCTCGGTAAAGTCCATCTTATTGTGATAGAAATGAAGAGAAATAAATAAGCTTTAGTTAATGTAATAAATATACCCATTGTCATTTCCAAAATTCCAACTGCTTTATTCATTTGGAAAAAATCAAAAAAGGATATATAGGGAATAGATAAATTCCACCCGCCCAAGTAGAGAACTGTTACAAATAAAGAAGAAACTAATAAATTTAGGTAAGAAACAAGATAAAATAAACCATATTTGATACCGGAATATTCAGTTTGGTAACCTGCTACTAATTCTTCCTCCGCTTCTGGTAAATCAAAGGGTAATCTTTCACATTCTGCCAAAGAAGAAATTAAAAAAACCAGAAAACCTATAGGCTGACGCCAAATATTCCATCCAAAAAAACCGTATTTTGACTGTGCTTCAACTATATCAACTGTACTTGAACTGTTAGATAATCATAGTCGGTGATAACATCACAGTTCCCACCGCTATTTCAAAACCGTACATGAAACCTTAGCTTCATACGGCTTCTCTATGATCAGAAAAAGGAAAGGACTGTTTTGTTCCTAGCCCCGGGGGCGTAGATAGAATTAGATAAAATAAAATAGATTTGAAAGTCCTAAATTAGACCAAAGGAATTCCGTCTGCTAGAATAAGAAAAAGCGCTTCCGAATTGATCTCATCCTTTATAATATAATGAAAATTTTTCTTTGTTCAGTAATAACTTAATCTTGGAATAAAACACTTGTTACTTGTTATAGGAATTCAATTAATAAATGGAAAGAGTTGGGTATTAGTTCATGAGCAATTCTGCATGAATATGGATAGAGGAAGGAAATAATGAAAATTTTTTCTAGTGCACTCCATATCTTTTTTACTATTCTTCTTTCCCCAGGGAGGGGGTATTTAAAAAGAAAAAATGGATAAAGGGTTAATTCGTTCTTGATAGCCATTTCCTTAACAAGTGAATGGGAACATACTCTGGATCGGAATCCGAAGAAAGTACTACTTGATAATTTCTACAAATTGCAAGTCCTTATTATGATTCCTTTTATGGGCAAAAATCTCTAATGTTTTAGATTTTCCATTACTAATCCTTTATGTACTTTAGTGTTCCTAACCCTTCACTAACTTTTGGTGGATTCTTCTTATGGATTATTAAGTTATAGTAATAACTAGGAGTATTCTAGTAATGGAATTCCATATCGTGAATCCTTTATTCTTGGCCGCTTCAAGATATGATGACTAATTAAAAAATATCAACCTTGGGATAAAGAGTTTACACTGCTTATGTTTACTTCCACTTTTTTCTTGTACGTAGGAAATGAGATTTTTTCTTTTTACTACAAATTTATAAGCTGTTTTGTTTCACTCATATAGCTATCTAGTTTAACTTACCAACCCAAATACTAAATAAGAAAAGGAATATAAATAGTTAATGGATTTTATAGGAAAAAGATCTATTTTAACGAATCACACGTAGAGATATTGCTAGCACACAAAAAGTTAATGGTATTTCATAACTAATGGATTGAGCAGCAGCTCGTAGACCGCCTGAAAAAGAATATTTATTATTTGAGCTATATCCTGCCATAAGAAGACCAATAGGAGCTATACTTGAAATGGCAATCCATAAAAAAACACCAATACTAAGATCGGCTAAAACAAAATGATATCCCAAAGGGATAACTAAAAAACTTAATAAAACTGATATGACTGCTATAGAGGGTCCAATGCTAAATAAAGAAATATCTCCTCGGGATGGCAGAATATCTTCTTTAAAAAGTAGCTTAGTCCCATCTGCTATAGCTTGAAGCAGGCCCAGGGGGCCAGCATATTCAGGACCAATACGTTGTTGTATCGACGCAGATATTTCTCTTTCTAACCACACAATTACGAGTACCTCTATTGTTATTCCCAAAAGGAGGGTCAAAATGGGTAGAATCGATATCAGTCCATAGACTTCTTTTAATAATTCCAATTTCGAAAAAGAATTGATAGTTTCTACCTCTACCCTATCTATTATCATTTCAACGATCAACTTCCCCCATAATGATATCTATACTACCTAATATCGTCATGATATCAGCCAATTTCATTTTTTTAACTAGCTGAGGAAGAATTTGCAAATTAATAAACCCGGGTGGACGGATTTTCCATCTCCAGGGGAAAAGGCTATCATCTCCTACTAGATAAATCCCTAATTCACCTTTTGGGGCTTCTACTCTTACATAAAGCTCTTGTCTTGACAATTCAAAATTGGGCGAAGGTTTTTTACCAAGAAATTTATACTCAAAATCATTCCATTCAGAATTATTTTCTTTCTTAAAGCGTCGGACTTCTAAATTTTCATAAGGTCCTCCAGGAATTTTTTCTACAGCTTGTTGAATTATTTTGATGGATTCCCTCATTTCACCAATTCGTACTAAATAGCGAGCTAACGAATCCCCTTCTTTTTGCCATTGGACTTTCCAATCAAATTGGTTGTAAGACTCATAAGGATCTACTTTACGAAGATCCCATTGTATTCCAGAAGCTCGTAACATCGGTCCCGATAAGCCCCAATTTACTGCTTCTTCTCCGCTAATAAAACCTACTCCTTCAACTCGCTCTAAAAAAATTGGATTCTGTGTAATAAGTTGTTGATATTCAACAACTCCGCGTAAAAAATAATCACAGAAATCTAAACATTTATCGATCCATCCATAAGGTAGATCGGCGGCTACTCCTCCGATGCGAAAGTAATTGTGCATCATTCGCATACCTGTAGCAGCTTCAAATAGATCATATATTAATTCTCTCTCTCTAAAAATATAGAAAAAAGGAGTCTGTGCGCCGAGATCCGCCATAAAAGGTCCAAGCCATAGCAAGTGAGAAGCTATCCGGCTTAATTCTAACATAATTACCCTAATATAGCTGGCTCTTTGTGGTATTTGAATATTCTCCAAGAATTCTGGTGCATTTACTGTTATTGCTTCTGTAAACATAGTAGCTAAATAATCCCACCTTGTTACATAAGGTAAGTATTGTATAATAGTTCGGTTTTCCGCGATTTTTTCCATTCCTCTGTGTAAATACCCTAATATGGGTTCACAATCAATAACATCCTCACCATCGAGAGTAACGATCAGTCGAAGAACACCATGCATTGATGGG
>NW_028260290.1:0-24662 GCF_056163025.1 Triticum urartu | reverse complement strand
TCTGTCTAGAGATCGTCATATACATCTAGAAAGCCGTATGCTTTGGAAGAAGCTTGTACAGTTTGGGAAGGGGTTTTTTGAGAGAAAAGAAGAATCTACTTCAACCGATATGCCCTTAGGCACGGCCATGCATAACATAGAAATCACACGTGGAAGGGGTGGGCAATTAGCTAGAGCAGCAGGTGCTGTAGCGAAACTCATTGCAAAAGAGGGTAAATCGGCCACTTTAAGATTACCATCTGGGGAGGTCCGTTTAGTATCCCAAAACTGCTTAGCAACAGTCGGACAAGTGGGTAATGTTGGGGTGAACCAAAAAAGTTTGGGTAGAGCCGGATCTAAGTGTTGGCTAGGTAAACGCCCCGTAGTAAGAGGGGTAGTTATGAACCCTGTGGACCACCCCCATGGGGGCGGTGAAGGGAAAGCTCCCATTGGTAGAAAAAAACCCACAACCCCTTGGGGTTATCCTGCGCTTGGAAGAAGAACTAGGAAAAGGAAAAAATATAGCGATAGTTTTATTCTTCGTCGCCGTAAGTAAATACGTAACTAGGAATATGGAAAATTGCATTTTTGGAATTTGCAATAATGCGATGGGCGAACGACGGGAATTGAACCCGCGCATGGTGGATTCACAATCCACTGCCTTGATCCACTTGGCTACATCCGCCCCTTATCCAGCTAAAGGATTTTTTTCTTTTTTCCATTGATCATTATTCTATTTATTCTGACCTCCGTACTTCGATCGAGATATTGGACATAGAATGCCACTCTTTAAAAAGGAAAAAAGGAGTAATCAGCTGTGACACGAAAAAAAACGAATCCTTTTGTAGCTCATCATTTATTGGCAAAGATAGAAAAGGTCAATATGAAGGAGGAGAAAGAAACAATAGTAACGTGGTCCCGGGCATCTAGCATTCTACCCACAATGGTTGGCCATACAATCGCGATTCATAATGGAAAGGAACATATACCTATTTACATAACAAATCCTATGGTAGGTCGCAAATTGGGGGAATTCGTGCCTACTCGGCATTTCACGAGTTATGAAAATGCAAGAAAGGATACTAAATCTCGTCGTTAACTGAATTCTGAATAGAAAGATTAAGAAGAAAAAAAGATTCAAAATAAAGACAGAAATACCCAATATCTTGCTAGAACAAGATATTGGGTATTTCTGTCTTCAAAAATTCTTATATGTTAGCAGAAAAACCTTATCCATTAATAGATGGAACTTCAACAGCAGCTAAGTCTAGAGGGAAGTTGTGAGCATTACGTTCGTGCATTACTTCCATACCAAGGTTAGCACGGTTGATGATATCAGCCCAAGTATTAATAACGCGACCTTGACTATCAACTACAGATTGGTTGAAATTGAAACCATTTAGGTTGAAAGCCATAGTACTAATACCTAAAGCAGTGAACCAGATTCCTACTACAGGCCAAGCAGCCAAGAAGAAGTGTAAAGAACGAGAGTTGTTGAAACTAGCATATTGGAAGATTAATCGGCCAAAATAACCATGAGCAGCCACAATATTATAAGTTTCTTCCTCTTGACCAAATTTGTAACCCTCATTAGCGGATTCATTTTCAGTAGTTTCCCTGATCAAACTAGAGGTTACCAAGGAACCATGCATAGCACTGAATAGGGAACCGCCGAATACACCAGCTACACCTAACATGTGGAATGGATGCATAAGGATGTTGTGCTCTGCCTGGAATACAATCATAAAGTTGAAAGTACCAGAGATTCCTAAAGGCATACCATCAGAAAAGCTTCCTTGACCAATAGGGTAAATCAAGAAAACAGCAGTAGCAGCTGCAACAGGAGCTGAATATGCAACAGCAATCCAAGGACGCATACCCAGACGGAAACTAAGTTCCCACTCACGACCCATATAACAAGCTACACCAAGTAAGAAGTGTAGAACAATTAGCTCATAAGGACCACCATTGTATAACCACTCATCAACAGATGCAGCTTCCCAAATTGGGTAAAAGTGCAATCCGATCGCCGCAGAAGTAGGGATAATAGCACCAGAGATAATATTGTTTCCATAAAGTAAAGAACCAGAAACAGGCTCACGAATACCATCAATATCTACTGGAGGGGCAGCGATGAAGGCGATAATAAATACAGAAGTTGCGGTCAATAATGGTAGGGATCATCAAAACACCGAACCATCCGATGTAAAGACGATTTTCAGTGCTAGTTATCCAGTTGCAGAAGCGACCCCACAGGCTTGTACTTTCGCGTCTCTCTAAAATTGCAGTCATGGTAAGATCTTGGTTTATTCAAATTGCAAGGACTCCCAAGCACACGTATTAACTAGAATATAGATAATAGAAGGCTTGTTATTTAACAGTATAACATAGACTATATACCAATGTCAACCAAGTCAGCCCAAAGATTAGCTATCCATATAACTAAATTAACCAAACCAATAATTTTGTATTTGTAAATGAAGTGAGTCAAAGTGAAAAACTTTGATGGGTCTTTTCTATATGGGTTGCCCGGGACTCGAACCCGGAACTAGTCGGATGGAGTAGATAATTCTTCCTTGTTACAATAGAGAAAAATCCCTCCCCAAATCGTGCTTGCATTTTTCATTGCACACGACTTTCCCTATGTAGAAATAGCCAATTTCTATTCCAAAGAGGAAGTTCTACTAATTTTTTTAATTAGTAAGTTGATTCACCTACTCTTTATTATAATAAAAAGAACATTTCAGAATGAAAAATAGAAAAGTTTTTTCTTGATCATTTATCAACCCTTTCCTGTTTCTTAATTTCGTCTAATGATTAATTAAGAGGGTTGACCAGGTCATTGATACGTATAATATCCAAATACCAAATACGCTCAGTGTGTGATCCACAGAAAGAAAAAAGAGTTGTTTTGGTGAACATCAAAGAAAAAACTTGCTCTTCTTCCATAAAAAATTCTTCTAAAAATGCCGAACCCAATCGTTGCATAAAAGTTCGTACCGTGCTTTTATGTTTACGAGCTAAAGTTCTAGCACATGAAAGTCGAAGTATATACTTTAGTCGATACAAAGTCCGTTTTTTCGAAGATCCACTATGATAATGAAAAAGATTTCTACATATCCGACCAAATCGATCAAGAATATCCCAATCTGATAAATCTGTCCAAATGGGTTTACTAATAGGATGCCCCGATCCAGTACAAAATTGAGCTTTTGATAAGTATCCTATGAGGAGAGTAGCGGGGACTATGGTATCGAATTTTTTCATTCGAGTATCTATTAGAAATGAATTCTCCAGCATTTGATTCCTTACTAACAAAGAACTTTTTTGTACACTTGAAAGGTACCCCATAAAATCGAAGCAAGAGTTTGCTAATTGGTTTATATGGATTCTTCGCGGCTGAGTCCAAAAACAGAAATAATATTGCCAGAAATTGATAAGGTAGCATTTCCATTTCTTCTTCAAAAAAAAAGTGCCTTTTGATGCAAGAATTGCCTTTCCTTGATATCGAACATAATGCATAAGAGGATCCATAAAGAACCATAGGGTTTTCCGAGAAAAACCAGGGTACATTATCCCAAAATGTTCCATCTTCCTAGAAAAGTGGATTCGTTCCAGAAAAGTTCCAGAAGATGCTAATGGTAAGCAAGAAGATTGTTTACGAAGAAACAACAAAAAAAATTCATATTCTGATACATAAGAGTTATATAGGAATTGAAATAGTCTTTTATTTTCTTTTTGAAAAAAAAAAATGGATTTCATTGAAGTAATAAAACTATTCCAATTCGAATAATAGTTGAGAAAGAATCGCAATAAATGCAAAGATGGAACATCTTGGATACGGTATTGAAGGAGTTGAACCAGGATTTCCAAATGGATAGGATAGGGTATTTCTATATGTGATAGATAATCCAAATGCAAAAATTTGTCTTCTAAAAAGGGAAATATTGAATGAATAGAGCGTAAATTCTGAAACTTTGGTATTTCTTTTTCTTTCAGACAAAAAAATTCCCGTAGCGAGAATGGGATTTCCACAACGATCGCAAACCCTTCAGATAGAATCTGAGAATAAAACTCAGAATAAAAATAATTTTTGTAATCCAATAATCGATCTTGGTTAGGATGATTAACCGAGTTATCCAAAAAATTCTGCTGATACATTCGAATAATTAAACGTTTCACAAGTAGTGAACTAAATTTCTTGTTATTACAACTAACAACTATTTCCACAGGTTCAGAACCATTTAATCCATAATGGTGGGCAAATGCATAAATATATTCCTGAAAGAGAAGTGGGTAGACAAAGTATTGTTGACGAGATTTATGTTTTTCTGAATACCCTTCGAATTTTTCCATTTGTATTTCTACTTGAATCAGAGAGAAGAAGCATTTCTCGGTTTATCGAATGATGATACATAGTGCAATATGGTCAGAACAGGGTGTTGCATTTTTAATACAAACCCTGGAAAGAAAGGGAGTCTAATCCACAGATCTTTTTCTGCTCCTTTTCTACCCAATTAGTTTATGTTTGTTCTAATTAAAAAAAAAGAACAGAACAAGTTTTTTATTTTTGCAGGCCAATCGCTCTTTTGACTTTGGAATACAGCCTCTTTATCAATATACTGCTTCTTTTACACATTCAATCCATAACATCCCTTA
Organism: Triticum urartu; assembly: GCF_056163025.1. Classification (NCBI taxonomy): domain Eukaryota; kingdom Viridiplantae; phylum Streptophyta; class Magnoliopsida; order Poales; family Poaceae; genus Triticum; species Triticum urartu. Next base: position 20,024 of record NW_028260290.1, on the reverse strand, counting down.
TTCAATCCATAATCAAGAATAATTAGGATTTCTAAAAAAAAAAAGAAAAAATAAAGGGTCCACTCATAGGAAAACCCAACCTTTCCCCGCATCCGGCACTAATCTATTTTTAACGTCTAATTAGAGCGGGGAATCATTCCAATTAGGAAGTTCAGCTCGTTGCTTTTTATTTTACCAGAATTGGAGCCAGGCTCTATCCATTTATTCATTAGACCCAGAAAATCGTAATTTTGGATTCCATTCAAAAAAGATTGATTTTATTACGACATGCTATTTTTTCCATTCATTACCTTTGAGGATCAGTCGTGGTCTTCTAGACTCTACCAAGAGTCTGGACGAATTTGTTGTTTCATCCAAATGTGTAAAAGATCATAGTCGCACTTAAAAGCCGAGTACTCTACCATTGAGTTAGCAACCCAGATAAAAAAAGGATCTTAGATACGATCGAAATCCAAAAATCAATGGAATTACACCGCGCGCTTCTGTCAAAACATTGAACTAGCAAGACATCAAAAGATTTTTTTTATCGACCATGAAAAACACTCAAATGCCAAAACGAACAGGTCCGGTGAAATTCCACTAAAGTAAAGTTAAAAAAAGAGCGACCCTAATCACGATGGCCAAATTCTCCTTATTTTTAGCGATTTTTATTAACAAAAAATATATATTATAAAAAATATATATTATATTGTATGAGAATACATGCAAGAGGAACACCCTTATCATTTGAGCGAAGTGTAGGCGGAAAAATTGAATATGGAGTGAGGATAAAGAGACCCATCTATCTACAAATTCTATTTGTTCAATAGACCTTTGTCAATGGAAATACAATGGTAAGAAAACAAATTAGATAGAAAAAGTAAATAAAATAGGGGCTTATGTTGGATTGGCACGATATAATATAAATCCAAATAGGATTAAAAAAGAGGTAAATTGTGTCTAAATAATTAGACAACTAGGAATACTAATAATCTTCTCCTATCCTATTTTTTGATTCATTTAGTTCTTCAATTAACTCAAAGTTCTTTCTTTTTCTTTAAAGAATTCTGCCTTCCTTAAAATATCATAAACAGTTCTTGTTGGTTGAGCACCCTTTTCAAGGAAATAGAGAATAGCTGGAACATTTAAACAAGTTTGATTCTTTATCGGATCATAAAAACCTACTTTTTGAAGATCTCTTCCTTCTCTTCGAGATCGAACATCAATTGCAACGATTCGATAGACAGCTTATTGGGATAGATGTAGATAAACAACGCCCCCCCCTAGAAACGTATATGAGGTTTTCTCCTCATACGGCTCGAGAAAATGATTCGAATTTCTGTCGATAATAATAGAAATTAGACTATGACGTGCATTAATTTCCTTACAGAAAAAACAAATTTCATTTATACTCATGACTCAAGTGGGCTAATTTTGCCTGACAAACTTCGAAGGCAAAATCCTTCCAAAATTTTTGAGTCGTCTTTAAACTCTTTTCTTTGTCTCATTTCGAACGAATTGACTTTTATTCCTTATTCTAATCCAACTCTGTTGTTGAGACAATTGAAAATTGTGTTTACTTGTTCTGGAATCCTTTATCTTTGATTTGTGAAATCCTTGGGTTTAGACATTACTTCGGGAATTCCTATTTTTTTCTTTCAAAAGAGTAGCAACATACCCTTTTTTCTTATTTCCTTCGATAAAGCATTTATCTCTTCTATAGAAATCTAATAAGAGGGATTGATTCTGATATACTTTTATTGGACTTTCTTCTTATTTTAACCTTTCGATTTATTTCTATATTAAGGATAGACTGACAAAGTTGGCCTAATTTATTAGTTTTCACTAACCCTAGATTCTTTCCCTTGATAAAAAAAATTCTGTCCTCTCGAGCTCCATCGTGTACTATGTTACTTAAACCCAGCGCAAATTTGGTTCGGAACGAATAGAACAGGCTATGTCGAGCCAAGAGCATTTTCATTACTATGGAAAATGATGGATAGCAAAATCCACAATCGATCATGTCCTTCAAGTCGCACGTTGCTTTCTACCACATCGTTTTAAACGAAGTTTTACCATAACAAACATTCCTCTTTTCATTGCAAAGTGGTATAGAGAATTGATCCAATATGGATGGAATCATGAATAGTCATTGGTTTAGTTTTTTTATACTAATTAAAACTTGCTATCTATGGAGCAATATGGATAAAAGAAAGTAAGTATTTATCCGGGAAGCCTCCGCCAAGATCCAATTTATTTAAACCCATATTAAAATTCTATCATATGAATGAAACATAGTTTGAAAAAGACGACTAAACAAGTTTGCTTAAAACTTATTTATTCTTAAATTTCCACCCTCAACGGATGGCTCGAGATGATCAATCTTGAAGTGAGAAAAGAAGGATTGACTCTTCCTCAATAAATAAACTATCAACCTCCAAAAAAGTTTAATTAATTTAATTACTAGAATTAGAATTCTAGTAGTAATATATTTTTTCAGTACCAAAAACAATTAACTATAATAACTAAATAAACTATTCCAATGAAAAGATTGAAAGTTTTTGGTAGTTATAGAATTCTCGTACTTCTTCAACTCGAATACCAAAAGGAAGAAAAAAATATGACTAAGTGATTTTATAGTAGAGGCATATCCTGAATGTGCTTGATAGATCCCATTTTTTCATGAAAATAAAGATAGTCAATTTGACTGGACTTAAGACTTTATTATGTTTTCTGAGAAAGAATAAGATATCATTATTCTCTTTAATAAACTTTTGTCTCGTACGGAATACTATATGATTTCACCGTTTGTTTCATCAGAAACAATCTGGGACGGAAGGATTCGAACCTCCGAGTAACGGGACCAAAACCCGCTGCCTTACCACTTGGCCACGCCCCATTTCGGGTTTTATGCGACACTAATAAACACTAGTATGTTTATTTGTTATTCGTCAATACCATTTCAATTACATAAAAAAGGAGGGATATTCTCTTGCTAGTATTCTACACATGCGGATAATATAGAATCAAAAAAATGCATTGATCATTACATGGAATTCTATTAAGATATTATATGAAAGTCGAATTTATTCCACTCTCATTTGAGAGTGCGAATACAAGGAGGTATTTTGTGTTTGGGAAAGTCCGAAGAAAAAAGATTTTGAATCTGCCTTTTCCTTCTTTCCCTTAAAAAAATAACTCAAGAAAAATCCAATTATTTACTCTACAAGAATGAAATGCTTGTTATGCCTAATATACTTAGTTTAACCTGTATCTGTTTTAATTCTGTTCTTTATCCTACTAGTTTTTTCTTTGCCAAATTACCCGAAGCTTATGCTATTTTCAATCCAATCGTGGATATTATGCCTGTTATACCTCTATTCTTTTTTCTATTAGCCTTTGTTTGGCAAGCTGCTGTAAGTTTTCGATGAAATCTTTAGTACTCTGTATGCCAAATTGAATGATGTGTTCATTCCAAAAAAATTTTAAAATGGGTAAAAGCCGAGAAGTTTTATATTTTTATATTATGAACCTTCGATTCTAAAATTTAAATTCTTCTACATTGAATGGGTAGCTACAGCAATAAATTTGGATCAGCCTTTCTACTCCCCTGCACCTAGGTTGAGCAGGTACCTAAAGGTACCTACACAATACCTAACCACCTAACCCTATTTTTGCTATTGATAAGAGTGCTTATTATAAAAGAATTCTTGCAATTTTTTTCAAGAATTCTTTTTTGCATTTTTAGGTATAAAAAAAAACCATCCTAGTGGATCCGTGTGGTAAGGAAAAACTGGTAATCTATTCCTTAAAAAAAAATCTTGGAGATTATGTAATGCTTACTCTCAAACTTTTTGTTTATACAGTAGTGATATTCTTTGTTTCACTCTTTATCTTTGGATTCTTATCTAATGACCCAGGACGGAATCCTGGACGCGAGGAGTAAAAATTCAGTTTTTTTTTTTCTTATTGGATTTGTTTCGTACATTTATCTATGAGAAAATCCGGGGGTCAGAATTCTTTCCAATTCGAAAGTCCCAAATGATCCAAGGGAGCGGAAAGAGAGGGATTCGAACCCTCGGTACAAAAAAATTGTACAACGGATTAGCAATCCGCCGCTTTAGTCCACTCAGCCATCTCTCCACGTTCCAAAGCGAAAGGTTTCCGTGATATGATATAGGCAAGAAATAAGAAATAACGGTTGCAAAAAACCCCTTTTTTTTCTTTCAAAAGTCTATAAAAATTATATTGCCAATTCCATTTTAATTATATTCTTTTTTCTTAATGTTAATAAAAAAAGAAGAAAATTCTTGTTTTTTCTTTCTAAAAATCGATATTGGCCGAGAGACAATCAAATAGATTTTCTCTTTAGCGGGCATTTCCATATAGGACTTGTTATAATTATAATAAAACAAGCAGGTTATATAAAAAAAACGCTTTTTTTGTCGATTATTTATCAAGAAAGCAAAAAGGGTTCTTATCAAATCCACCATAAAATTGGAAAGAAGCATAAAGTAAGTAGACCTGACTCCTTTAATGATGCCTCTATCCGCTATTCTGATATATAAATTCGATGTAGATGAAATTGTATAAGCGAATTTTTTTTATTTCCTTAGACTTAGACCGCGCAAGACAAGAATTTTTCGCTATTTACGATTTCATATTCTTGTTACTAGATGTTCTATAGGAATAAGAAGAAATCGCAACTCCTTTGCGCTACACATAAAATTGGATTTCGAAGGTCCATTTTTTTTTTTCAGAATCCTCTATTATTTTAGTTCTTCCACCCATGCAATAGAGAGGGAATGGGAAAAGAAGGGTTACTTTTATTTGCATTTTTCCCTTAAAAGATAGACTTTGAAATAGGAGTCTTGGAATAATGCTGAATTCAAAGGTTTATTTCTTTCTATAGTATAAGAAAAACAATTTATTTCTATTTCTATAGTATAAGAAAAACAAATAAATAGTATAAGAAAAACAAATCGAATCAAATTCATGGATTTACCACGACCTCGGTTGTGACTGTGACTCCATAGATAAAAATGGGAAATTTCTCTCTTCGAGACCATTGAAAAAGGGCATTGAACGAGAAAGAAATCGTCCACAGATAATAAAACTATCATATGCCTTGGAAAGTGATATGAGGTGCTCGGAAATGGTTGAAGTAATTGAATAGGAGGATCACTATGACTATAGCCCTTGGTAGAATTCCTAAAGAAGAAAATGATCTATTTGATACTATGGATGACTGGTTACGAAGGGACCGTTTCGTTTTTGTAGGATGGTCTGGCCTATTGCTCTTTCCTTGTGCTTATTTCGCTTTAGGGGGTTGGTTTACAGGGACAACTTTTGTAACTTCTTGGTATACCCATGGATTGGCTAGTTCCTATTTGGAAGGTTGTAATTTCTTAACCGCAGCAGTTTCTACCCCTGCCAATAGTTTAGCACACTCTTTGTTGCTACTATGGGGGCCCGAAGCACAAGGAGATTTTACTCGTTGGTGTCAATTAGGCGGTCTATGGACTTTTGTAGCTCTCCACGGGGCTTTTGCACTAATAGGTTTCATGTTACGCCAATTTGAACTTGCTCGGTCTGTTCAATTGCGGCCTTATAATGCAATCTCATTCTCTGGTCCAATTGCTGTTTTTGTTTCTGTATTCCTTATTTATCCACTGGGGCAATCTGGTTGGTTCTTTGCGCCGAGTTTTGGCGTAGCAGCGATATTTCGATTCATCCTTTTCTTCCAAGGATTTCATAATTGGACGTTGAACCCATTTCATATGATGGGAGTTGCCGGAGTATTAGGTGCGGCTCTGCTATGCGCTATTCATGGAGCGACCGTAGAAAACACTCTATTTGAGGACGGTGATGGTGCAAATACCTTCCGTGCTTTTAACCCAACTCAAGCTGAAGAAACTTATTCAATGGTCACTGCTAACCGCTTTTGGTCCCAAATCTTTGGTGTTGCTTTTTCCAATAAACGTTGGTTACATTTCTTTATGCTATTTGTACCCGTCACCGGTTTATGGATGAGTGCTATTGGCGTAGTTGGCTTGGCTCTGAACTTACGTGCCTATGACTTTGTTTCCCAGGAAATCCGTGCAGCGGAAGATCCTGAATTTGAGACTTTCTACACCAAAAATATTCTTTTAAACGAGGGTATTCGTGCGTGGATGGCAGCTCAGGATCAGCCTCATGAAAATCTTATATTCCCTGAGGAGGTTCTACCACGTGGAAACGCTCTTTAATGGAACTTTCGTTTTAGCTGGTCGTGACCAAGAAACCACCGGCTTTGCTTGGTGGGCTGGGAATGCCAGACTTATCAATTTGTCCGGTAAACTGCTTGGAGCTCATGTAGCTCATGCCGGATTAATCGTATTCTGGGCCGGAGCAATGAACCTATTTGAAGTGGCCCATTTCGTACCAGAAAAGCCCATGTATGAACAAGGGTTGATTTTACTTCCACACTTAGCTACTCTAGGTTGGGGAGTAGGGCCAGGGGGGGAAGTTCTAGATACTTTTCCGTACTTTGTATCTGGCGTACTTCACCTAATTTCCTCCGCAGTCTTAGGCTTCGGTGGCATTTATCACGCGCTTCTGGGACCCGAGACTCTTGAGGAATCTTTTCCATTCTTTGGTTATGTCTGGAAAGATAGAAATAAAATGACTACAATTTTGGGTATTCACTTAATTTTGTTAGGTCTAGGTGCTTTTCTTCTAGTACTCAAGGCTCTTTATTTTGGCGGTGTATATGATACCTGGGCCCCTGGGGGGGGAGATGTAAGAAAAATTACCAATTTGACCCTTAGTCCCAGTGTTATATTTGGTTATTTACTAAAATCTCCTTTTGGTGGAGAAGGGTGGATTGTTAGTGTAGATGATTTAGAAGATATAATTGGTGGGCATGTATGGTTGGGTTTTATTTGTGTATTTGGCGGAATTTGGCATATTTTAACCAAACCCTTCGCATGGGCTCGCCGTGCATTTGTATGGTCTGGAGAAGCTTACTTGTCTTATAGTTTAGCTGCTTTATCTGTCTTTGGTTTTATCGCTTGTTGTTTTGTATGGTTCAATAATACAGCTTATCCGAGTGAGTTTTATGGACCCACCGGGCCAGAAGCTTCTCAAGCTCAAGCATTTACTTTTCTAGTTAGAGACCAGCGTCTTGGAGCTAATGTGGGATCCGCTCAAGGACCCACAGGTTTAGGTAAATATCTAATGCGTTCCCCAACTGGGGAGGTTATCTTTGGAGGGGAAACTATGCGTTTTTGGGACCTTCGTGCTCCATGGTTAGAACCTCTAAGGGGCCCCAACGGTTTGGACTTGAGTAGGTTGAAAAAAGACATACAACCTTGGCAAGAACGACGCTCAGCAGAATATATGACCCACGCTCCTTTAGGCTCTTTAAATTCCGTGGGTGGCGTAGCTACCGAGATCAATGCAGTTAATTATGTCTCTCCTAGAAGTTGGTTATCAACTTCTCATTTTGTTCTAGGATTCTTCTTTTTTGTGGGCCATTTATGGCATGCAGGAAGAGCCCGAGCTGCTGCAGCAGGTTTTGAAAAGGGAATCGATCGTGATTTGGAACCTGTTCTTTACATGAACCCTCTTAACTAAGATTTTCTTATTTATACCTGTTCTACTTTTTTTCTGTTCTGGCTCGGTTATTCCATCTAGCCGAGCCATTCATTCCTTTTTATGAAAGAAAGATAAGGGACAGAAAAAAAAAATAAATAAAAATGAAAGAAACAAACGTATTCAATAAGCAAAAGGAGAGAGAGGGATTCGAACCCTCGATAGTTCCTAGAACTATACCGGTTTTCAAGACCGGAGCTATCAACCACTCAGCCATCTCTCCACAGCCTAATCCTTATTTTACTCCTACAAATAGAACATAGCCATATAAAAAATAAAAAGATTTATTAGCCTCTAGAAAGATATCAGATACAAGTTCCTTTTCGATATATCTCTGTATACTGTATACACGGATACAGGATCCGCTATACCCGCTTGTGAAATAAAGAGTAAATAATCTCTTCTCACCCCCATATCCAAATAAAAAAGCGGTTTAAGTAATAAATTTGAATTAAAGAGAAGAATCAATGGATTCATGATTAAACCCCTCCTACTTCTTGTATTTTTTTACAATTTTGGTTTAAGTGAGGGATCAAATATGTAGTCAACTTTATTTGATGGTAGCTTGGAGGATTAGAAATATGACTATTGCTTTCCAATTAGCTGTTTTTGCATTAATTGCGACTTCCTCAGTCTTAGTAATTAGTGTACCCCTTGTATTTGCTTCTCCTGATGGTTGGTCAAATAATAAAAATGTTGTATTTTCCGGTACATCATTATGGATTGGACTAGTCTTTCTCGTAGCTATTCTGAATTCTCTCATTTCTTAAATGAAATTTGGTTAATATTTATTAACCCCATAAAAAAGAAATAATAAAGGCCATTTCTTCTAAAAAATTAGAATAGTGAGACGTATTAAAACGCAATTTGCGTTCCGAATTGCTAGCTCTTCTCTTTCAGTATTATGAAATTCCATTCCCATTAGAATATTCATTGACAGATAATAAAAAAAGGAAAACTCTAATATAATAGAAAATGAAATGAAACGGTCGACCCAGACATAGAAGGTCGACCCAGGCGGATATACGCTATAAAATATATACCGTAGCGAGCGTAGTTCAATGGTAAAATATCTCCTTGCCAAGGAGAAGATACGGGTTCGATTCCCGCCGCTCGCCCGCTTAATTTATCAAAGTACTATGATAAAAAGTTTAGTCTAGTTAACTGTTTAACTACTTATATTAAATTAAGTATTAATTAGGTGTTAGTCTAGTGCCGTATCCCTTACTATCTTACCCTTCCTTTGCATCCCACTCAAAAAAAGAGGGCGCTCCAGAGGCAGAAATAGAACTCGCCAACAGAGCTCCAAAAATTGGGTATTAACTGAGACAAACAACGGGCAAACTTTTTTTAAAGGGAAGGGAGAGGTAGACTGTCCCTTTCGTTTCATTTTTATTTTCTGCAGGGTAGGGAGAGGCCTTGCGCCTTCTTTTTTTGAAGGCAAGTGACTTCGCAAACTGCTCAATTTTGCCCTCTAGGGCCGGGAACTAATGAATAAAAAAGGGTTGGATACGCCCCTCTACCATACATATCTAGAGAAATAGAATAGTCCTTTTATACAGACTGCTAAGTGCGGAGACGGGAATCGAACCCGTGACCTCAAGGTTATGAGCCTCGTGAGCTACCAAACTGCTCTACTCCGCTCTGGAGTACCAGAAACTGGTGGACAAAAAAGGCTTGAATACAAGCCTCTAACATGTCTAGACAAATAGAATACTCCTTTTATACAGAATGGAGCGGGTAGCGGGAATCGAACCCGCATCGTTAGCTTGGAAGGCTAGGGGTTATAGTCGACGTTGGTTGATTATTTTTAACGTCTCTAATTCAAAACCGAACATGAAATTTTGATTTCATTCGGCTCCTTTATGGATATTCTCACCACTTAACATCTATGTCAGCTTTTCTATTTGAATGGAACCAAAGCTCTCCGCTTTCTAGATGATCCTTATAGAGTAGGAGATAGAAATTCTATCTAAATTCATCTAATCTACTTACTTCGTTCCCTAATTTCATTCAAGAGATCCTGAGGAAAAGAATTGGGTTTCCACCGAGCTGAAACAATATGCGGATGGTTCTAGTAAACCAAAACTATCGTTTTTTAGCTATTTGGCTTCCTTATTCCTTATTTTAAGAAGATTTAGTTACGATTGGAAATCAACTTTTTTGTATCTTCATCCATAGATCCTTTACTCATATTTTCAAAATTGGAATACTTAATCCAATGCAAAATTATGCTTCGCGACTCTGTACTCATAATCCTATTTTTATTTTGGATGCAATTTAAATTAGTCTTTGGATACAAATCGCCAGAATGTATATTCTTCCTCAATATGCTATTGAGAGGAAAAGGATTTAATCCTTTATAAGAACTAAAGTTTTCATCGGAATATAAAAATAAAAAACTTAAGGATGCCTTAAGTATATCATTTCAAATTCAGTTATTAATAGAACGAATCACACTTTTACCACTAAACTATACCCGCTACATTGTAGATTATGGTATAAATGGTACCCTTTGTCAAGGATAGCCATTTGACAAGAAGGCTAATTCCCCCTTATTGAATCAGATGGAGAAGGTTCATGACACTGAGCCGTTGGTACTTCTACTTCGATCGCTCGCCTTTACTTTAGGATTTAGATAGCCCCTCTGGTCTGTAAAAAAAATCTTTTCTTACCATGCTAATAGCGCCTGAACCAAATGTATTTATTTTGATTAGGATCCTATTCTACGGTTACGACTACAATAATAATTATTTACTTTGCAAGGACGTAAGTGTGTCAGACTGCTAAATTGTTTTATTATTCCTACAATATAAACTAGGGGATATAGGGGGTAACACTGTCCCTATAAATTCCTTTTTTCCTTTTCTTTTTTGTCCAGAATTGAACAAAAAAGAAATTATGGAAGATGTTTTCTTCCCCCATTATGTCCGAGCCATAGAGTAAGAGTGAGATGAGTTTTCCAAATTCATCATAGACTTTCCCTATGGCTTGATAGAAGTAAGCAGCAAAGAGTCGTAACTTAAAGAAAAAAACGGACAGGGCCGACAGATTTACCTGATGTAAAGAAGATCCTAAAAGTCTCTGATTAGTCGACTCTCTCCATTTAACACTTTCCTCTCTCTCCTTTTTTCCACTGACTCAATTCTAGTTTATTAGATTCTTGTTTAAAAGAATGCAAAAAGTTCAATAGAACTAAGAACACATAAAAAATAGCATAGAGGATCAAGGCCATTACCAAAAGTTCCTCCCAAGGATCCTATATCCTATTGGGTATCTGTTCCCCGCCTTTTCCCGCTAGGATCGGAAATCTTATATTTTCCATATCCATATACCGTTGAATCCTTGGGGTTCCAGAATCCGCCTATTTTACTAGTCTTCGGAAACGGAAAACCCTGAACCAAGAAGAGTTGGATATGTTATGTAGGGTATGTTTTTTTTTATTAATTTTATTTTGAGCTCTCAAGATATCGATATATACATATACAATCTCTACATAATGTCTCTCTCTCTATCTCTATATATTATATATATAATATGTACATTATGCAGTAGACCCATAATGGGAAATCCAAGTGGCTAATTTTTGAATTAAATAAAAAGCCCTTTTAACTCAGTGGTAGAGTAATGCCATGGTAAGGCATAAGTCATCGGTTCAAATCCGATAAAGGGCTTTTTAAATTAGTGGTAGAGTAATCTCGTGCTAAGACGTAAGTCGTTGGTTCGAATCTGATAGAGTACTTTTCTACTAAATTGATTCACTTTTTTTCTTTGTTTTTGAAACTTTCTCTATATTTTTAGAGAATTTTATGACTTAGTGCGGGATGGATGCATTTTTGGTATGAACACTAAATGAAGCACGGAGAATTAATCTATAACGATCAACTAAAAAAAATCCTAGATGAAAACATAACAGAAAAGTTGGAAAAACTCTTTGCTTTGGATCTATTTATACTTTTCGAGTATATTGACAATTCCAAAAAACTGCTCATACTATGATTATAGTATAATCACGAGCGGTTGTATATGGCCCTATCGTCTAGTGATGCCCCTATCGTCTAGTGGTTCAGGACATCTCTCTTTCAAGGAGGCAGCGGGGATTCGACTTCCCCTGGGGGTAGGGAGTATTATGAAAGGAGGTTAATCATAGATTAGCAAAAACCCTAGAATAAATTCTTCCTGGGTCGATGCCCGAGTGGTTAATGGGGACGGACTGTAAATTCGTTGACAATGTCTACGCTGGTTCAAATCCAGCTCGGCCCAAACCAAAAATCTAGGGCTTCGTGAGTATGAACTAAATCCTTTTGTTTTTCTTCCATAAAATAAAATGTCTGATCTATAGAAATAAAAGATAAAGAAAAAAGGGAAATTTTTTTTTCTAATCCATATCTCTCTCATTCCTTTCTTACAAACAAAAGAGTTTTTCTTATTGAAGGCTGGATTATTATCCATTTTTAGTGATAAAAAATCACGACATACTAGTTATGTCACTCTCACTATACCCACGTATAATATAATATGTGGGTATGTAGTATATGATTCGTCTATTTCTTAGAGTACGAAAGACGAATCGAATCTTCTTATGGTTCTATTTAAGAATGGGTATGCCATACACCCCGCGGGGATTGTAGTTCAATTGGTCAGAGCACCGCCCTGTCAAGGCGGAAGCTGCGGGTTCGAGCCCCGTCAGTCCCGAACTAGGGTTCAATGAATGGAGAAATTGATATTTCCTTTTTCCATGAAAAAAAGGGGCAGGGAGCAAGATCAAATACCCACAGGGCACCCTTACTTCACTTTTTTATTTTGCATCTCTCATTAAAGAGGGAGGGAGGGCATATAGGAATTTTTTTTTCACTACTCCCAATCGATAAAGAAAGACACACATACGATATGTGGATTAGTAGAATTTAGGATATTATATTACTCTATCTTTCTTTATGATGATACCATCCTCATCTTAATTTCCTATTCCACTCTTATGGAATAGAGTACCGGTATTTTACCGGAATCCATACATAAATCGTATTCCCTTTTTATTTCAGACCTCTTTTCCCCATCTCACTTCTACTGCTTATTTGGATGTCTATGTGACCCATAGAAAGTGAAAGTTGGTCATATAATACATACATAATTGTATGTATAACTATAAGAAAAAGGAAGGGAAATTGTATAAGATTAAGAAAGTATAAGATTAAGAAAGCTCGTGGGTTAGAGATATAGAAAAGAAAAAGTAGAAAAGGATTAAAAAAGAGGGAATTCCTAATCCAATCAAAAAACCCATTTTGGTCTTAGTGTGGATAGAGGATCTTCCTATGTTATACTATATAACTCTCATCCGTGAAATATAACTCTCATCCATGAATTGATTTGATAGATCCGATATTCATAATATTGAATTGATTCAGTATTATCAGAATGCAAGCCCTACCCTTGAATTTACAAGATACCCCTTTTTCCTCTCCATGGGATTACATCCCGAGTTTATTGTGAAAATAAAAAATAAAGAGGTTATGGAAGTCAATATTCTCGCATTTATTGCTACTGCACTGTTCATTCTAGTTCCTACTTCTTTTTTACTTATTATTTATGTAAAAACAGTCAGCCAAAATAATTAATTGGAATTCCAATTAATCATTGAAGAAATTAAAAAGGGATTAAATAAAAAAAATCCAAGTCTTAAATGAAAGGATCTGGTTGGAATCTTAAAGTGTGGTAGAAAGAACTACATATAGTTTTTTCTACGACACTTTAGATTCTTTCTATTATATTATCTTTGAATCTACATAGAATGATTAGTAGATTGAAATAGTTAAGTAGTCTAATTCAATTTCTTTTTTCATTGCATCCACTTAATTTCAATCAGGTCAAAATAAAAAAATCTAAGACAATTCTTGACCAAAGAATCCATGGAAGGAAAGAAAAATAATATGAAGAATAGACTATAGTAAAAAGTAAAAGGAAATGGAAAATGTGTGATATGCCGTGAATAGTTCCGTGGAAGAAAGTCTAATTTTCTTATGTATAGAACTTTTTTTAACCATTCGTCATTTCTAGTAGAAATTCTGAATTGGTATAATGGCTCTTTCTTACATTACAACTTACAATACAAGAGTTTCTTACAGGAGTGAAACAAAACTAAAGAAAAAGATTAAAGAATAACGTTTGACAAAATGATTAATGCAAAATGATCCATTAAAGAAAAGAATTGATACAACAATTTGATTACTTAATCAATTAGTAGTATCCCTAGAGTCCACTCCTTCCCCATACTACTAGTGAAAGAGAAAATGTAAAGACTACCATTAAAGCAGCCCAAGCGAGACTTACTATATCCATCTAAATTATGTCTCCTATTTCTATGAAGGGATTATTCTACTATTGATCAATAATCATAGTGGAATCAAGGGTACAGAGTCAAAAAGGGATTCCGCCCTAAGGCCATGGATCAATCAGTTCAAGGAATTTACTCCTAACAAATTCTTATAGGAATTCTGGTAGAATTAGAGAGCATTAAAAATACGAGATACTATAGCCCTTTTTTCCTTAAAAAAGAAAGAGTACGGGAATGATGTCCTGAATAGAAGAAGCGGGAATAGGAAGATTTTTTATTCCTTTTGTTACTCTTTTTTTTTTTTTTAAGCAAAGGACGCCCGAATATACCATAAAATTATCGATAGATAAATATTTATTGGATACCTACCTTACCTAATGTTTATTTTTGACCTAAACCCTGCAGCCTTGCTTTGTATCATTCTATGAAAGAATGAAGAGATTTTATCCATAATACAACTCCTAAATTGATTTTTGATCGACCTATTTAATCTGATTCTCGTTAGAATTAAGTAGTCCTTACTTTAGTGTATGTAGGTAACATAAGATGTACGATAAAAAAATGTATAATAATTAGTAAGTCTTGATATTCTTTCGTGGAGTCCCTTCTTGAATCTTAGATTGAAAAAAAAAAAGAATGCCCCTTAGGGACCTTTCTTTGGATACCAAGATTTCTGACATCTTATCCTCGTATTTTAAAATTATCAAATCGAATCTCAATTAAGAACCAATTCAAATTCATATAATAAAAGAATAAGGAAACACTACCTCACCCCTATTGATAACCATTTTGGCCACTACCGTCAAAACAAACCCTAACCCTAGTTTGAGGATAGAACTATGGTATGGTTTCTCTAAACCCAGTATCGGCAGGCCCAGTTACTCTCTTGCCCGAACTTATGCGAAGTAAAAATTTATCGAATTCGATCAGCACTATAAAAAAAACCTAAGTATTTTATTGATCAGGCGGCACCCAGATTTGAACTGGGGATAAAGGATTTGCAGTCCCCTGCCTTACCGCTTGGCCATGCCGCCAAAAAATCCGATCAAAAATCTAGAAAACAGCAAGTATTCATCCACGTTTTCTTACGAAAAGCCCCTTTTATTTTGAATATAATTCTACTTACTTTTTTCCAATCTTTTTCAAAAAATCTATTCCTGCTTTTTTTGATCCAGTTTCTATTATTCTCCTCGATAGATTCTATCTTAAAACATACATTGTTAACACAATAAAACTTCCCATTTCTTTCTATTGAGATGAAAAAGAAGAAAAAGTGGATTTCTATTCACAGGCTGCAAAATTCAGAATAAATTGGAACCGTTAACTAGAATTCTCTTTTTTTTATTGCAGTAGTGAACTACTCTTAAATCGGTATTATCTCCCCCCCCTTCAATGGCATAATAAAATATTATGGCTTTATGCTTAATCCGTGTATAGGTAAACTTTAGGTCCGAACAGCATTATTATCCAAAGATCCCCTTTATGTACATATCTCTATGGGGAATCATGCTTTAATTTTTCAAAGTATTAAATTAAATATCTTGAATAAAAAAAGGAAATTTGCTCTGATATAGAGTATAACCTGACTATCTTGGCGTACCCAAGTGAAATTACGATAAAAGAAAAGCATGGATATGGGGAGAGGTGGATAACTAGATTGGCATGTACTTAAAAAAGGGACTTACTTTATTTTAGAATTCCACAATGAAATACTGAATTTTCTAGCAATTATACTACTCCGATCCGAAATAAAAAAGAACCCTCAAATTATTTTGAGAAATTAAAGTAAGCACGCTATTCTAAATCGAAGTAAAGTCAAACTTTCTAGTATATTATATTACGGCTTTATTACATTCATAGAAAGGAGATAAAATGAGAAATCTTTGCCATCCAATCTGATTAGAATATCATAACATAAAGTATAAGTGGCAGAATTTTTTTTGTAGGAATGTTTTATCAATTCATTTTCATTTCATTTGTACCCCTGGCAAACTCGAACTTTCGTCCAAATGGTCTCTATTCATATGTATGAAATACATATATGAAATACGTATGTGGAGTTCCCTAGAATTTCATGTGATTCAGTAAACAGAATATAGATTCCATGATTGCTAGATCGATCCATAGGGATTGATGAAGAGTGAGCTGATAATGGAATTTTTCTTTGATAAACAGGAAACTTAAGATTAAGATGCTCCGGAATGGAAACGAGGGAATGTCCACAATACCCGGATTTAGTCAGATCCAATTCGAGGGATTTTGTAGGTTCATTAATCAAGCCTTGGCAGAAGAACTTGACAAGTTTCCAACAATTAAAGATCCAGATCACGAAATTGCATTTCAATTATTTGCGAAAGGATATCAACTGCTAGAACCCTCGATAAAAGAAAGAGATGCTGTGTATGAATCACTCACCTATTCTTCCGAATTATATGTATCTGCGAGATTAATTTTTGGTTTCGATGTGCAAAAGCAAACCATTTCTATCGGAAACATTCCTATAATGAATTCCTTAGGAACCTTTATTATAAATGGAATATACCGAATTGTGATCAATCAAATATTGCTAAGTCCTGGTATTTACTACCGCTCGGAATTAGATCATAAGGGAATTTCTATCTACACTGGCACTATAATATCAGATTGGGGGGGGA
This sequence comes from Triticum urartu, assembly GCF_056163025.1. Taxonomy (NCBI): domain Eukaryota; kingdom Viridiplantae; phylum Streptophyta; class Magnoliopsida; order Poales; family Poaceae; genus Triticum; species Triticum urartu. Next base: position 3,425 of record NW_028260290.1, on the reverse strand, counting down.
GATCGGAATTAGCAATTGATAAAAAAGAAAGGATATGGGCTCGCGTGAGTAGAAAACAAAAGATATCTATTCTAGTTCTATCATCAGCTATGGGTTCGAATCTAAGAGAAATTCTGGATAATGTTTCCTACCCTGAAATTTTCTTGTCTTTCCCGAATGCTAAAGAGAAGAAGAGGATTGAGTCAAAAGAAAAAGCTATTTTGGAGTTTTATCAACAATTTGCTTGTGTAGGTGGGGACCTGGTATTTTCGGAGTCCTTATGCGAGGAATTACAAAAGAAATTTTTTCAACAAAAATGTGAATTAGGAAGGATTGGTCGACGAAATATGAATCGGAGACTTAATCTTGATATTCCTCAGAACAATACATTCTTGTTACCACGAGATGTATTGGCCGCTACGGATCATTTGATTGGAATGAAATTTGGAACGGGTATACTTGACGATGACGATATGAATCACTTGAAAAATAAACGTATTCGTTCGGTTGCGGATCTGTTACAAGATCAATTCGGATTGGCTCTTGGTCGTTTACAACATGCAGTTCAAAAAACTATTCGTAGAGTATTCATACGTCAATCGAAACCGACTCCCCAAACTTTGGTAACTCCAACTTCAACTTCAATTTTATTAATAACTACTTATGAGACCTTTTTTGGCACATACCCGTTATCTCAAGTTTTTGATCAAACGAATCCATTGACACAAACTGTTCATGGGCGAAAAGTGAGTTGTTTAGGTCCTGGAGGGTTGACGGGGAGAACCGCAAGTTTTCGGAGCCGAGATATTCATCCGAGTCACTATGGGCGTATTTGTCCAATTGACACGTCTGAAGGAATCAATGTTGGACTTACTGGATCCTTAACAATTCATGCGAGAATTGATCACTTGTGGGGATCCATAGAGAGTCCGTTTTATGAAATATCTGCTGAGAAAGCAAAAGAAAAAAAAGAGAGACAGGTGGTTTATCTATCACCAAATAGAGATGAATATTATATGATAGCAGCAGGAAATTCTTTGTCCTTGAATCAAGGTATTCAGGAAGAACAGGTTGTTCCGGCTAGATACCGTCAAGAATTCTTGACTATTGCATGGGAACAGATTCATGTTAGAAGTATTTTTCCTTTCCAATATTTTTCTATTGGGGGTTCTCTCATTCCTTTTATTGAGCACAATGATGCGAATCGGGCTTTAATGAGTTCTAATATGCAGCGCCAAGCAGTTCCGCTTTCTCGGTCCGAGAAATGCATTGTTGGAACTGGATTGGAACGCCAAACAGCTCTAGATTCGAGGGTTTCCATTATAGCCGAACGCGAGGGAAAGATCATTTCTACTGATAGTCATAAGATACTTTTATCAAGTAGTGGGAAGACTATAAGTATTCCTTTAGTTAACCACCGTCGCTCTAACAAAAATACTTGTATGCACCAAAAACCCCGGGTTCCACGGGGTAAATCCATTAAAAAAGGACAAATTTTAGCAGAAGGAGCTGCTACAATTGGGGGCGAACTTGCTTTAGGAAAAAACGTATTAGTAGCTTATATGCCATGGGAAGGTTACAATTTTGAAGACGCAGTACTAATTAGCGAACGTTTGGTATATGAAGATATTTATACCTCTTTTCACATCCGGAAATATGAAATTCAGACGGATACGACAAGCCAGGGCTCCGCTGAAAAAATCACTAAAGAAATACCACATCTAGAAGAACATTTACTCCGCAATTTGGACAGAAATGGAGTTGTTAGGTTGGGATCCTGGGTAGAAACTGGTGATATTTTAGTAGGTAAATTAACGCCTCAGATAGCGAGCGAATCATCTTATATCGCGGAAGCTGGATTATTACGGGCCATATTTGGCCTTGAGGTTTCCACTTCAAAAGAAACTTCTCTGAAATTACCCTATAGGTGGAAGAGGGCGCGTTATCGATGTGAAATGGATCCAAAGGGACCCGCTCGACATAATGGTTCGTGTATATATTTTACAGAAACGTGAAATCAAAGTTGGGGATAAAGTAGCCGGAAGACATGGGAATAAAGGGATCATTTCCAAAATTTTGCCTAGGCAAGATATGCCCTATTTGCAAGATGGAACACCCGTTGATATGGTCTTCAATCCCTTAGGAGTACCCTCCCGAATGAATGTGGGACAAATATTTGAAAGCTCGCTCGGATTAAAAGAAACATTATAGAATAGCACCCTTGATGAGAGATATGAGCAAGAGGCTTCAAGAAAACTTGTGTTTTCAGAATTATATGAAGCCAGTAAAGAAACAAAAAATCCATGGGTATTTGAACCCGAGTACCCGGGAAAAAGCAGAATATTTGATGGAAGAACAGGCGACCCCTTTGAGCAACCTGTTCTAATAGGGAAGTCCTATATCTTAAAATTAATTCATCAAGTTGATGAGAAAATTCATGGGCGTTCTACTGGGCCCTACTCACTTGTTACACAACAACCGGTTAGAGGAAGAGCCAAGCAAGGGGGACAACGAGTAGGAGAAATGGAAGTTTGGGCTTTAGAAGGATTTGGTGTTGCTCATATTTTACAAGAGATACTTACTTATAAATCTGACCATCTTATAGCTCGCCAAGAAATACTTAATGCTACGATCTGGGGAAAAAGAATACCTAATCATGAGGATCCTCCAGAATCTTTTCGAGTGCTCGTTCGAGAACTACGATCTTTGGCTCTAGAACTGAATCATTTCCTTGTATCTGAAAAGAACTTCCAGGTTAATAGGGAGGAAGTTTGATCGGAATAAATATAAATTCTTTTCTTATTTCTATTTTATGATTGACCAATATAAACATCAACAACTTCAAATTGGACTCGTTTCCCCTCAACAAATAAAGGCTTGGGCTAACAAAAACCTACCTAATGGAGAAGTCGTTGGCGAAGTCACAAGGCCCTCTACTTTTCATTATAAAACCGATAAACCAGAAAAAGATGGATTGTTTTGCGAAAGAATCTTTGGACCCATAAAAAGCGGGATTTGCGCTTGTGGCAATTCTCGAGCGAGCGGAGCTGAAAACGAAGACGAAAGATTTTGCCAAAAATGCGGGTCGAATTTGTGGATTCTCGGATACGAAGATATCAAATGGGATACATCAAACTCGCATGTCCCGTGACTCATGTGTGGTATTTGAAAGGTCTTCCTAGTTATATCGCGAATCTTTAGATAAACCTCTTAAGAAGTTGGAGGGCCTAGTATACGGCGATTTCTCTTTTGCTAGGCCCAGCACTAAAAAACCCACTTTTTTACGATTACGAGGTTTATTCGAAGAGGAAATTGCATCCTGTAACCACAGCATTTCTCCCTTTTTTTCTACCCCAGGCTTTGCAACATTTCGAAATCGGGAAATTGCGACAGGAGCAGGTGCTATTAGAGAACAATTAGCAGATTTGGATTTGCGAATTATTATA
>NW_028260289.1:0-15000 GCF_056163025.1 Triticum urartu | reverse complement strand
ATGCCAACTAGGTATCATAAGTAAATGGATCCCGGTTGTTCAATCCTTTGATAACCAAGGTCATTCTTTGCTAAAGAGAAATGATCACTATGAGTCAGACTCAATAGAATTGGATCCATTCCAAATAGCGAGAATTAGGATTCTTGATCCCTCTCAATCTCTCTTTCAATTCGAGGATCCAGAGAGGTGTTTTCATAGTCATCTCCGAATATTTGCCATCTCGGAATATTTTCGATTTCATTTTTCTATGATATGTCTTTCTATATGAAAATTGGTTATTTACGATGTACGATGATCCCTGTTAAGCATCCATGGCTGAATGGTTAAAGCGCCCAACTCATAATTGGTAAATTTGCGGGTTCAATTCCTGCTGGATGCACACGAACGGGAACATTCCATAAGTCTATTGGAACTGGCTCTCTATCCATGGAATCTCATCCATCATCCATACATAACGAATTGGTATGGTATATTCATACCATAACATAAGAACAATAAGAACTCGAATTCTTATCGATACTGGAACTCAGAGCATAGGAGGGAAAGTCGATTTATGGATGGAATCAAATACGCAGTATTTACAGAAAAAAGTCTTCGTTTATTGGGAAAGAATCAATATACTTTTAATGTCGAATCGGGATTCACTAAGACAGAAATAAAGCATTGGGTCGAACTCTTCTTTGGTGTTAAGGTGGTAGCTGTGAATAGCCATCGACTACCTGGAAAAGGTAGAAGAATAGGACCTATTCTGGGCCATACAATGCATTACAGACGTATGATCATTACCCTTCAACCGGGTTATTCTATTCCACTTCTAGATAGAGAAAAAAACTAAAGGAGAATACTTAATAATACGGCGAAACATTTATACAAAACACCTATCCCGAGCACACGCAAGGGAACCGTAGACAGGCAAGTGAAATCCAATCCACGAAATAATTTGATCCATGGACGGCACCGTTGTGGTAAAGGTCGTAATTCCAGAGGAATCATTACCGCAAGGCATAGAGGGGGAGGTCATAAGCGCCTATACCGTAAAATAGATTTTCGACGGAATCAAAAAGACATATCTGGTAGAATCGTAACCATAGAATACGACCCTAATCGAAATGCATACATTTGTCTCATACACTATGGGGATGGTGAGAAGAGATATATTTTACATCCCAGAGGGGCTATAATTGGAGATACTATTGTTTCTGGTACAAAAGTTCCTATATCAATGGGAAATGCCCTACCTTTGAGTGCGGTTTGAACTATTGATTTACGTAATTGGAAGTAACCAATTAGGTTTACGACGAAACCTAGAAATCGATCACTGATCCAATTTGACTACCTCTACGGGATAGACCTCAACAGAAAACTGTTGAGTAACGGCAGCAAGTGATTGAGTTCAGTAGTTCCTCATAGAAAATTATTGGCTCTAGAGATATGGTAATATGGAGAAGACAAAATTGTTTGAAGCACGCACAGAACCGGAAGCGCCCCTTGTTTCAAAGAGAGGAGGACGGGTTATTCACATTTAATTTGATGGTCAGAGGCAAATTGAAAGCTAAGCAGTGGTAATTAAGACCCCCGGGGGAAAATAGGGATGTCTCCTACGTTACCCATAATATGTGGAAGTATCGACGTAATTTCATAGAGTCATTCGATCTGAATGCTACATGAAGAACATAAGCCAGATGACGGAACGCAGAGACCTAGGATGTAGAAGATCATAACATGAGCGATTCGGCAGATTTGGATTCCTTTCCTATATATCCACTCATGTGGTACTTCATCATATGATTCATATAAGATCCATCTGTCTAGAGATCGTCATATACATCTAGAAAGCCGTATGCTTTGGAAGAAGCTTGTACAGTTTGGGAAGGGGTTTTTTGAGAGAAAAGAAGAATCTACTTCAACCGATATGCCCTTAGGCACGGCCATGCATAACATAGAAATCACACGTGGAAGGGGTGGGCAATTAGCTAGAGCAGCAGGTGCTGTAGCGAAACTCATTGCAAAAGAGGGTAAATCGGCCACTTTAAGATTACCATCTGGGGAGGTCCGTTTAGTATCCCAAAACTGCTTAGCAACAGTCGGACAAGTGGGTAATGTTGGGGTGAACCAAAAAAGTTTGGGTAGAGCCGGATCTAAGTGTTGGCTAGGTAAACGCCCCGTAGTAAGAGGGGTAGTTATGAACCCTGTGGACCACCCCCATGGGGGCGGTGAAGGGAAAGCTCCCATTGGTAGAAAAAAACCCACAACCCCTTGGGGTTATCCTGCGCTTGGAAGAAGAACTAGGAAAAGGAAAAAATATAGCGATAGTTTTATTCTTCGTCGCCGTAAGTAAATACGTAACTAGGAATATGGAAAATTGCATTTTTGGAATTTGCAATAATGCGATGGGCGAACGACGGGAATTGAACCCGCGCATGGTGGATTCACAATCCACTGCCTTGATCCACTTGGCTACATCCGCCCCTTATCCAGCTAAAGGATTTTTTTCTTTTTTCCATTGATCATTATTCTATTTATTCTGACCTCCGTACTTCGATCGAGATATTGGACATAGAATGCCACTCTTTAAAAAGGAAAAAAGGAGTAATCAGCTGTGACACGAAAAAAAACGAATCCTTTTGTAGCTCATCATTTATTGGCAAAGATAGAAAAGGTCAATATGAAGGAGGAGAAAGAAACAATAGTAACGTGGTCCCGGGCATCTAGCATTCTACCCACAATGGTTGGCCATACAATCGCGATTCATAATGGAAAGGAACATATACCTATTTACATAACAAATCCTATGGTAGGTCGCAAATTGGGGGAATTCGTGCCTACTCGGCATTTCACGAGTTATGAAAATGCAAGAAAGGATACTAAATCTCGTCGTTAACTGAATTCTGAATAGAAAGATTAAGAAGAAAAAAAGATTCAAAATAAAGACAGAAATACCCAATATCTTGCTAGAACAAGATATTGGGTATTTCTGTCTTCAAAAATTCTTATATGTTAGCAGAAAAACCTTATCCATTAATAGATGGAACTTCAACAGCAGCTAAGTCTAGAGGGAAGTTGTGAGCATTACGTTCGTGCATTACTTCCATACCAAGGTTAGCACGGTTGATGATATCAGCCCAAGTATTAATAACGCGACCTTGACTATCAACTACAGATTGGTTGAAATTGAAACCATTTAGGTTGAAAGCCATAGTACTAATACCTAAAGCAGTGAACCAGATTCCTACTACAGGCCAAGCAGCCAAGAAGAAGTGTAAAGAACGAGAGTTGTTGAAACTAGCATATTGGAAGATTAATCGGCCAAAATAACCATGAGCAGCCACAATATTATAAGTTTCTTCCTCTTGACCAAATTTGTAACCCTCATTAGCGGATTCATTTTCAGTAGTTTCCCTGATCAAACTAGAGGTTACCAAGGAACCATGCATAGCACTGAATAGGGAACCGCCGAATACACCAGCTACACCTAACATGTGGAATGGATGCATAAGGATGTTGTGCTCTGCCTGGAATACAATCATAAAGTTGAAAGTACCAGAGATTCCTAAAGGCATACCATCAGAAAAGCTTCCTTGACCAATAGGGTAAATCAAGAAAACAGCAGTAGCAGCTGCAACAGGAGCTGAATATGCAACAGCAATCCAAGGACGCATACCCAGACGGAAACTAAGTTCCCACTCACGACCCATATAACAAGCTACACCAAGTAAGAAGTGTAGAACAATTAGCTCATAAGGACCACCATTGTATAACCACTCATCAACAGATGCAGCTTCCCAAATTGGGTAAAAGTGCAATCCGATCGCCGCAGAAGTAGGGATAATAGCACCAGAGATAATATTGTTTCCATAAAGTAAAGAACCAGAAACAGGCTCACGAATACCATCAATATCTACTGGAGGGGCAGCGATGAAGGCGATAATAAATACAGAAGTTGCGGTCAATAAGGTAGGGATCATCAAAACACCGAACCATCCGATGTAAAGACGATTTTCAGTGCTAGTTATCCAGTTGCAGAAGCGACCCCACAGGCTTGTACTTTCGCGTCTCTCTAAAATTGCAGTCATGGTAAGATCTTGGTTTATTCAAATTGCAAGGACTCCCAAGCACACGTATTAACTAGAATATAGATAATAGAAGGCTTGTTATTTAACAGTATAACATAGACTATATACCAATGTCAACCAAGTCAGCCCAAAGATTAGCTATCCATATAACTAAATTAACCAAACCAATAATTTTGTATTTGTAAATGAAGTGAGTCAAAGTGAAAAACTTTGATGGGTCTTTTCTATATGGGTTGCCCGGGACTCGAACCCGGAACTAGTCGGATGGAGTAGATAATTCTTCCTTGTTACAATAGAGAAAAATCCCTCCCCAAATCGTGCTTGCATTTTTCATTGCACACGACTTTCCCTATGTAGAAATAGCCAATTTCTATTCCAAAGAGGAAGTTCTACTAATTTTTTTAATTAGTAAGTTGATTCACCTACTCTTTATTATAATAAAAAGAACATTTCAGAATGAAAAATAGAAAAGTTTTTTCTTGATCATTTATCAACCCTTTCCTGTTTCTTAATTTCGTCTAATGATTAATTAAGAGGGTTGACCAGGTCATTGATACGTATAATATCCAAATACCAAATACGCTCAGTGTGTGATCCACAGAAAGAAAAAAGAGTTGTTTTGGTGAACATCAAAGAAAAAACTTGCTCTTCTTCCATAAAAAATTCTTCTAAAAATGCCGAACCCAATCGTTGCATAAAAGTTCGTACCGTGCTTTTATGTTTACGAGCTAAAGTTCTAGCACATGAAAGTCGAAGTATATACTTTAGTCGATACAAAGTCCGTTTTTTCGAAGATCCACTATGATAATGAAAAAGATTTCTACATATCCGACCAAATCGATCAAGAATATCCCAATCTGATAAATCTGTCCAAATGGGTTTACTAATAGGATGCCCCGATCCAGTACAAAATTGAGCTTTTGATAAGTATCCTATGAGGAGAGTAGCGGGGACTATGGTATCGAATTTTTTCATTCGAGTATCTATTAGAAATGAATTCTCCAGCATTTGATTCCTTACTAACAAAGAACTTTTTTGTACACTTGAAAGGTACCCCATAAAATCGAAGCAAGAGTTTGCTAATTGGTTTATATGGATTCTTCGCGGCTGAGTCCAAAAACAGAAATAATATTGCCAGAAATTGATAAGGTAGCATTTCCATTTCTTCTTCAAAAAAAAAGTGCCTTTTGATGCAAGAATTGCCTTTCCTTGATATCGAACATAATGCATAAGAGGATCCATAAAGAACCATAGGGTTTTCCGAGAAAAACCAGGGTACATTATCCCAAAATGTTCCATCTTCCTAGAAAAGTGGATTCGTTCCAGAAAAGTTCCAGAAGATGCTAATGGTAAGCAAGAGAAGATTGTTTACGAAGAAACAACAAAAAAAATTCATATTCTGATACATAAGAGTTATATAGGAATTGAAATAGTCTTTTATTTTCTTTTTGAAAAAAAAAAATGGATTTCATTGAAGTAATAAAACTATTCCAATTCGAATAATAGTTGAGAAAGAATCGCAATAAATGCAAAGATGGAACATCTTGGATACGGTATTGAAGGAGTTGAACCAGGATTTCCAAATGGATAGGATAGGGTATTTCTATATGTGATAGATAATCCAAATGCAAAAATTTGTCTTCTAAAAAGGGAAATATTGAATGAATAGAGCGTAAATTCTGAAACTTTGGTATTTCTTTTTCTTTCAGACAAAAAAATTCCCGTAGCGAGAATGGGATTTCCACAACGATCGCAAACCCTTCAGATAGAATCTGAGAATAAAACTCAGAATAAAAATAATTTTTGTAATCCAATAATCGATCTTGGTTAGGATGATTAACCGAGTTATCCAAAAAATTCTGCTGATACATTCGAATAATTAAACGTTTCACAAGTAGTGAACTAAATTTCTTGTTATTACAACTAACAACTATTTCCACAGGTTCAGAACCATTTAATCCATAATGGTGGGCAAATGCATAAATATATTCCTGAAAGAGAAGTGGGTAGACAAAGTATTGTTGACGAGATTTATGTTTTTCTGAATACCCTTCGAATTTTTCCATTTGTATTTCTACTTGAATCAGAGAGAAGAAGCATTTCTCGGTTTATCGAATGATGATACATAGTGCAATATGGTCAGAACAGGGTGTTGCATTTTTAATACAAACCCTGGAAAGAAAGGGAGTCTAATCCACAGATCTTTTTCTGCTCCTTTTCTACCCAATTAGTTTATGTTTGTTCTAATTAAAAAAAAAGAACAGAACAAGTTTTTTATTTTTGCAGGCCAATCGCTCTTTTGACTTTGGAATACAGCCTCTTTATCAATATACTGCTTCTTTTACACATTCAATCCATAACATCCCTTATTCAATCCATAATCAAGAATAATTAGGATTTCTAAAAAAAAAAAGAAAAAATAAAGGGTCCACTCATAGGAAAACCCAACCTTTCCCCGCATCCGGCACTAATCTATTTTTAACGTCTAATTAGAGCGGGGAATCATTCCAATTAGGAAGTTCAGCTCGTTGCTTTTTATTTTACCAGAATTGGAGCCAGGCTCTATCCATTTATTCATTAGACCCAGAAAATCGTAATTTTGGATTCCATTCAAAAAAGATTGATTTTATTACGACATGCTATTTTTTCCATTCATTACCTTTGAGGATCAGTCGTGGTCTTCTAGACTCTACCAAGAGTCTGGACGAATTTGTTGTTTCATCCAAATGTGTAAAAGATCATAGTCGCACTTAAAAGCCGAGTACTCTACCATTGAGTTAGCAACCCAGATAAAAAAAGGATCTTAGATACGATCGAAATCCAAAAATCAATGGAATTACACCGCGCGCTTCTGTCAAAACATTGAACTAGCAAGACATCAAAAGATTTTTTTTATCGACCATGAAAAACACTCAAATGCCAAAACGAACAGGTCCGGTGAAATTCCACTAAAGTAAAGTTAAAAAAAGAGCGACCCTAATCACGATGGCCAAATTCTCCTTATTTTTAGCGATTTTTATTAACAAAAAATATATATTATAAAAAATATATATTATATTGTATGAGAATACATGCAAGAGGAACACCCTTATCATTTGAGCGAAGTGTAGGCGGAAAAATTGAATATGGAGTGAGGATAAAGAGACCCATCTATCTACAAATTCTATTTGTTCAATAGACCTTTGTCAATGGAAATACAATGGTAAGAAAACAAATTAGATAGAAAAAGTAAATAAAATAGGGGCTTATGTTGGATTGGCACGATATAATATAAATCCAAATAGGATTAAAAAAGAGGTAAATTGTGTCTAAATAATTAGACAACTAGGAATACTAATAATCTTCTCCTATCCTATTTTTTGATTCATTTAGTTCTTCAATTAACTCAAAGTTCTTTCTTTTTCTTTAAAGAATTCTGCCTTCCTTAAAATATCATAAACAGTTCTTGTTGGTTGAGCACCCTTTTCAAGGAAATAGAGAATAGCTGGAACATTTAAACAAGTTTGATTCTTTATCGGATCATAAAAACCTACTTTTTGAAGATCTCTTCCTTCTCTTCGAGATCGAACATCAATTGCAACGATTCGATAGACAGCTTATTGGGATAGATGTAGATAAACAACGCCCCCCCCTAGAAACGTATATGAGGTTTTCTCCTCATACGGCTCGAGAAAATGATTCGAATTTCTGTCGATAATAATAGAAATTAGACTATGACGTGCATTAATTTCCTTACAGAAAAAACAAATTTCATTTATACTCATGACTCAAGTGGGCTAATTTTGCCTGACAAACTTCGAAGGCAAAATCCTTCCAAAATTTTTGAGTCGTCTTTAAACTCTTTTCTTTGTCTCATTTCGAACGAATTGACTTTTATTCCTTATTCTAATCCAACTCTGTTGTTGAGACAATTGAAAATTGTGTTTACTTGTTCTGGAATCCTTTATCTTTGATTTGTGAAATCCTTGGGTTTAGACATTACTTCGGGAATTCCTATTTTTTTCTTTCAAAAGAGTAGCAACATACCCTTTTTTCTTATTTCCTTCGATAAAGCATTTATCTCTTCTATAGAAATCTAATAAGAGGGATTGATTCTGATATACTTTTATTGGACTTTCTTCTTATTTTAACCTTTCGATTTATTTCTATATTAAGGATAGACTGACAAAGTTGGCCTAATTTATTAGTTTTCACTAACCCTAGATTCTTTCCCTTGATAAAAAAAATTCTGTCCTCTCGAGCTCCATCGTGTACTATGTTACTTAAACCCAGCGCAAATTTGGTTCGGAACGAATAGAACAGGCTATGTCGAGCCAAGAGCATTTTCATTACTATGGAAAATGATGGATAGCAAAATCCACAATCGATCATGTCCTTCAAGTCGCACGTTGCTTTCTACCACATCGTTTTAAACGAAGTTTTACCATAACAAACATTCCTCTTTTCATTGCAAAGTGGTATAGAGAATTGATCCAATATGGATGGAATCATGAATAGTCATTGGTTTAGTTTTTTTATACTAATTAAAACTTGCTATCTATGGAGCAATATGGATAAAAGAAAGTAAGTATTTATCCGGGAAGCCTCCGCCAAGATCCAATTTATTTAAACCCATATTAAAATTCTATCATATGAATGAAACATAGTTTGAAAAAGACGACTAAACAAGTTTGCTTAAAACTTATTTATTCTTAAATTTCCACCCTCAACGGATGGCTCGAGATGATCAATCTTGAAGTGAGAAAAGAAGGATTGACTCTTCCTCAATAAATAAACTATCAACCTCCAAAAAAGTTTAATTAATTTAATTACTAGAATTAGAATTCTAGTAGTAATATATTTTTTCAGTACCAAAAACAATTAACTATAATAACTAAATAAACTATTCCAATGAAAAGATTGAAAGTTTTTGGTAGTTATAGAATTCTCGTACTTCTTCAACTCGAATACCAAAAGGAAGAAAAAAATATGACTAAGTGATTTTATAGTAGAGGCATATCCTGAATGTGCTTGATAGATCCCATTTTTTCATGAAAATAAAGATAGTCAATTTGACTGGACTTAAGACTTTATTATGTTTTCTGAGAAAGAATAAGATATCATTATTCTCTTTAATAAACTTTTGTCTCGTACGGAATACTATATGATTTCACCGTTTGTTTCATCAGAAACAATCTGGGACGGAAGGATTCGAACCTCCGAGTAACGGGACCAAAACCCGCTGCCTTACCACTTGGCCACGCCCCATTTCGGGTTTTATGCGACACTAATAAACACTAGTATGTTTATTTGTTATTCGTCAATACCATTTCAATTACATAAAAAAGGAGGGATATTCTCTTGCTAGTATTCTACACATGCGGATAATATAGAATCAAAAAAATGCATTGATCATTACATGGAATTCTATTAAGATATTATATGAAAGTCGAATTTATTCCACTCTCATTTGAGAGTGCGAATACAAGGAGGTATTTTGTGTTTGGGAAAGTCCGAAGAAAAAAGATTTTGAATCTGCCTTTTCCTTCTTTCCCTTAAAAAAATAACTCAAGAAAAATCCAATTATTTACTCTACAAGAATGAAATGCTTGTTATGCCTAATATACTTAGTTTAACCTGTATCTGTTTTAATTCTGTTCTTTATCCTACTAGTTTTTTCTTTGCCAAATTACCCGAAGCTTATGCTATTTTCAATCCAATCGTGGATATTATGCCTGTTATACCTCTATTCTTTTTTCTATTAGCCTTTGTTTGGCAAGCTGCTGTAAGTTTTCGATGAAATCTTTAGTACTCTGTATGCCAAATTGAATGATGTGTTCATTCCAAAAAAATTTTAAAATGGGTAAAAGCCGAGAAGTTTTATATTTTTATATTATGAACCTTCGATTCTAAAATTTAAATTCTTCTACATTGAATGGGTAGCTACAGCAATAAATTTGGATCAGCCTTTCTACTCCCCTGCACCTAGGTTGAGCAGGTACCTAAAGGTACCTACACAATACCTAACCACCTAACCCTATTTTTGCTATTGATAAGAGTGCTTATTATAAAAGAATTCTTGCAATTTTTTTCAAGAATTCTTTTTTGCATTTTTAGGTATAAAAAAAAACCATCCTAGTGGATCCGTGTGGTAAGGAAAAACTGGTAATCTATTCCTTAAAAAAAAATCTTGGAGATTATGTAATGCTTACTCTCAAACTTTTTGTTTATACAGTAGTGATATTCTTTGTTTCACTCTTTATCTTTGGATTCTTATCTAATGACCCAGGACGGAATCCTGGACGCGAGGAGTAAAAATTCAGTTTTTTTTTTTCTTATTGGATTTGTTTCGTACATTTATCTATGAGAAAATCCGGGGGTCAGAATTCTTTCCAATTCGAAAGTCCCAAATGATCCAAGGGAGCGGAAAGAGAGGGATTCGAACCCTCGGTACAAAAAAATTGTACAACGGATTAGCAATCCGCCGCTTTAGTCCACTCAGCCATCTCTCCACGTTCCAAAGCGAAAGGTTTCCGTGATATGATATAGGCAAGAAATAAGAAATAACGGTTGCAAAAAACCCCTTTTTTTTCTTTCAAAAGTCTATAAAAATTATATTGCCAATTCCATTTTAATTATATTCTTTTTTCTTAATGTTAATAAAAAAAGAAGAAAATTCTTGTTTTTTCTTTCTAAAAATCGATATTGGCCGAGAGACAATCAAATAGATTTTCTCTTTAGCGGGCATTTCCATATAGGACTTGTTATAATTATAATAAAACAAGCAGGTTATATAAAAAAAACGCTTTTTTTGTCGATTATTTATCAAGAAAGCAAAAAGGGTTCTTATCAAATCCACCATAAAATTGGAAAGAAGCATAAAGTAAGTAGACCTGACTCCTTTAATGATGCCTCTATCCGCTATTCTGATATATAAATTCGATGTAGATGAAATTGTATAAGCGAATTTTTTTTATTTCCTTAGACTTAGACCGCGCAAGACAAGAATTTTTCGCTATTTACGATTTCATATTCTTGTTACTAGATGTTCTATAGGAATAAGAAGAAATCGCAACTCCTTTGCGCTACACATAAAATTGGATTTCGAAGGTCCATTTTTTTTTTTCAGAATCCTCTATTATTTTAGTTCTTCCACCCATGCAATAGAGAGGGAATGGGAAAAGAAGGGTTACTTTTATTTGCATTTTTCCCTTAAAAGATAGACTTTGAAATAGGAGTCTTGGAATAATGCTGAATTCAAAGGTTTATTTCTTTCTATAGTATAAGAAAAACAATTTATTTCTATTTCTATAGTATAAGAAAAACAAATAAATAGTATAAGAAAAACAAATCGAATCAAATTCATGGATTTACCACGACCTCGGTTGTGACTGTGACTCCATAGATAAAAATGGGAAATTTCTCTCTTCGAGACCATTGAAAAAGGGCATTGAACGAGAAAGAAATCGTCCACAGATAATAAAACTATCATATGCCTTGGAAAGTGATATGAGGTGCTCGGAAATGGTTGAAGTAATTGAATAGGAGGATCACTATGACTATAGCCCTTGGTAGAATTCCTAAAGAAGAAAATGATCTATTTGATACTATGGATGACTGGTTACGAAGGGACCGTTTCGTTTTTGTAGGATGGTCTGGCCTATTGCTCTTTCCTTGTGCTTATTTCGCTTTAGGGGGTTGGTTTACAGGGACAACTTTTGTAACTTCTTGGTATACCCATGGATTGGCTAGTTCCTATTTGGAAGGTTGTAATTTCTTAACCGCAGCAGTTTCTACCCCTGCCAATAGTTTAGCACACTCTTTGTTGCTACTATGGGGGCCCGAAGCACAAGGAGATTTTACTCGTTGGTGTCAATTAGGCGGTCTATGGACTTTTGTAGCTCTCCACGGGGCTTTTGCACTAATAGGTTTCATGTTACGCCAATTTGAACTTGCTCGGTCTGTTCAATTGCGGCCTTATAATGCAATCTCATTCTCTGGTCCAATTGCTGTTTTTGTTTCTGTATTCCTTATTTATCCACTGGGGCAATCTGGTTGGTTCTTTGCGCCGAGTTTTGGCGTAGCAGCGATATTTCGATTCATCCTTTTCTTCCAAGGATTTCATAATTGGACGTTGAACCCATTTCATATGATGGGAGTTGCCGGAGTATTAGGTGCGGCTCTGCTATGCGCTATTCATGGAGCGACCGTAGAAAACACTCTATTTGAGGACGGTGATGGTGCAAATACCTTCCGTGCTTTTAACCCAACTCAAGCTGAAGAAACTTATTCAATGGTCACTGCTAACCGCTTTTGGTCCCAAATCTTTGGTGTTGCTTTTTCCAATAAACGTTGGTTACATTTCTTTATGCTATTTGTACCCGTCACCGGTTTATGGATGAGTGCTATTGGCGTAGTTGGCTTGGCTCTGAACTTACGTGCCTATGACTTTGTTTCCCAGGAAATCCGTGCAGCGGAAGATCCTGAATTTGAGACTTTCTACACCAAAAATATTCTTTTAAACGAGGGTATTCGTGCGTGGATGGCAGCTCAGGATCAGCCTCATGAAAATCTTATATTCCCTGAGGAGGTTCTACCACGTGGAAACGCTCTTTAATGGAACTTTCGTTTTAGCTGGTCGTGACCAAGAAACCACCGGCTTTGCTTGGTGGGCTGGGAATGCCAGACTTATCAATTTGTCCGGTAAACTGCTTGGAGCTCATGTAGCTCATGCCGGATTAATCGTATTCTGGGCCGGAGCAATGAACCTATTTGAAGTGGCCCATTTCGTACCAGAAAAGCCCATGTATGAACAAGGGTTGATTTTACTTCCACACTTAGCTACTCTAGGTTGGGGAGTAGGGCCAGGGGGGGAAGTTCTAGATACTTTTCCGTACTTTGTATCTGGCGTACTTCACCTAATTTCCTCCGCAGTCTTAGGCTTCGGTGGCATTTATCACGCGCTTCTGGGACCCGAGACTCTTGAGGAATCTTTTCCATTCTTTGGTTATGTCTGGAAAGATAGAAATAAAATGACTACAATTTTGGGTATTCACTTAATTTTGTTAGGTCTAGGTGCTTTTCTTCTAGTACTCAAGGCTCTTTATTTTGGCGGTGTATATGATACCTGGGCCCCTGGGGGGGGAGATGTAAGAAAAATTACCAATTTGACCCTTAGTCCCAGTGTTATATTTGGTTATTTACTAAAATCTCCTTTTGGTGGAGAAGGGTGGATTGTTAGTGTAGATGATTTAGAAGATATAATTGGTGGGCATGTATGGTTGGGTTTTATTTGTGTATTTGGCGGAATTTGGCATATTTTAACCAAACCCTTCGCATGGGCTCGCCGTGCATTTGTATGGTCTGGAGAAGCTTACTTGTCTTATAGTTTAGCTGCTTTATCTGTCTTTGGTTTTATCGCTTGTTGTTTTGTATGGTTCAATAATACAGCTTATCCGAGTGAGTTTTATGGACCCACCGGGCCAGAAGCTTCTCAAGCTCAAGCATTTACTTTTCTAGTTAGAGACCAGCGTCTTGGAGCTAATGTGGGATCCGCTCAAGGACCCACAGGTTTAGGTAAATATCTAATGCGTTCCCCAACTGGGGAGGTTATCTTTGGAGGGGAAACTATGCGTTTTTGGGACCTTCGTGCTCCATGGTTAGAACCTCTAAGGGGCCCCAACGGTTTGGACTTGAGTAGGTTGAAAAAAGACATACAACCTTGGCAAGAACGACGCTCAGCAGAATATATGACCCACGCTCCTTTAGGCTCTTTAAATTCCGTGGGTGGCGTAGCTACCGAGATCAATGCAGTTAATTATGTCTCTCCTAGAAGTTGGTTATCAACTTCTCATTTTGTTCTAGGATTCTTCTTTTTTGTGGGCCATTTATGGCATGCAGGAAGAGCCCGAGCTGCTGCAGCAGGTTTTGAAAAGGGAATCGATCGTGATTTGGAACCTGTTCTTTACATGAACCCTCTTAACTAAGATTTTCTTATTTATACCTGTTCTACTTTTTTTCTGTTCTGGCTCGGTTATTCCATCTAGCCGAGCCATTCATTCCTTTTTATGAAAGAAAGATAAGGGACAGAAAAAAAAAATAAATAAAAATGAAAGAAACAAACGTATTCAATAAGCAAAAGGAGAGAGAGGGATTCGAACCCTCGATAGTTCCTAGAACTATACCGGTTTTCAAGACCGGAGCTATCAACCACTCAGCCATCTCTCCACAGCCTAATCCTTATTTTACTCCTACAAATAGAACATAGCCATATAAAAAATAAAAAGATTTATTAGCCTCTAGAAAGATATCAGATACAAGTTCCTTTTCGATATATCTCTGTATACTGTATACACGGATACAGGATCCGCTATACCCGCTTGTGAAATAAAGAGTAAATAATCTCTTCTCACCCCCATATCCAAATAAAAAAGCGGTTTAAGTAATAAATTTGAATTAAAGAGAAGAATCAATGGATTCATGATTAAACCCCTCCTACTTCTTGTATTTTTTTACAATTTTGGTTTAAGTGAGGGATCAAATATGTAGTCAACTTTATTTGATGGTAGCTTGGAGGATTAGAAATATGACTATTGCTTTCCAATTAGCTGTTTTTGCATTAATTGCGACTTCCTCAGTCTTAGTAATTAGTGTACCCCTTGTATTTGCTTCTCCTGATGGTTGGTCAAATAATAAAAATGTTGTATTTTCCGGTACATCATTATGGATTGGACTAGTCTTTCTCGTAGCTATTCTGAATTCTCTCATTTCTTAAATGAAATTTGGTTAATATTTATTAACCCCATAAAAAAGAAATAATAAAGGCCATTTCTTCTAAAAAATTAGAATAGTGAGACGTATTAAAACGCAATTTGCGTTCCGAATTGCTAGCTCTTCTCTTTCAGTATTATGAAATTCCATTCCCATTAGAATATTCATTGACAGATAA
>NW_028260288.1:0-24705 GCF_056163025.1 Triticum urartu | reverse complement strand
CAACTATCAAGGAATTCCTAAAGTTTTGGGTGGAATGGGAATTGCTATTCTTTCTACTTCTCGAGGAATAATGACAGATCGAGAAGCTCGACTAAACAGAATTGGGGGAGAAGTCTTATGTTATATATGGTAATCGCCCCGCCTATAGTGCTCGAATTCTATCTCGCCCTTCCTATTTTTAAAATAAAAATAGAAAAATAGGAGAAAAAAAATATGACAGAAAAAAAAAATAGGAGAGAAAAAAAAAACCCGAGAGAAGCAAAAGTAACTTTCGAAGGTTTAGTTACGGAAGCCCTACCCAATGGAATGTTCCGCGTTCGGCTAGAGAATGACACCATCATCCTAGGCTATATTTCAGGAAAGATACGGTCTAGTTCTATACGAATACTGATGGGGGATAGGGTCAAAATTGAAGTAAGTCGTTATGATTCAAGCAAGGGACGTATAATTTATAGACTTCCCCATAAGGATTCGAAGCGTATCGAAGACTCGAAGGATAGCGAAGATTTGAAGGATAGCGAAGATTTGAAGGATACCAAAGATTCAAAGGATTAGGTTTTTCTTTTTTTTTCTAGGGTAATAAATTCTAAGTTCTAAAATTCAAGCGAAGAGACTTATTTTTTCCAAAAGATTAGATTCATAGTTTAAAAAAGGATACGGAAATATGAAAATAAGAGCTTCCGTTCGTAAAATTTGTACAAAATGTCGACTGATTCGTAGGCGTGGACGAATTAGAGTCATTTGCTCTAATCCGAAGCATAAACAAAGACAGGGGTAATCTTTCGAAAAAGAACTTTACTTTCTAAAAAGTAAAAAAAAGTACCCGCGGAAATGTTCCAATTCCAAATAAAATAATTTCATTTAAAATAATTAAAGTAAAGGGTTTATTTTACCCTGAAACGGATATCTTTGTATCTTTTTTTCTTTTTTTTATTTCTAACTCATATTTATGAGATAATAAAATATGGCAAAAGCTATACCAAAAATTGGTTCACGTAAGAAAGTGCGTATTGGTTTACGTAGGAATGCACGTTTTAGTTTACGGAAGAGTGCACGTAGAATAACAAAAGGGGTTATTCATGTTCAAGCTAGTTTCAACAATACCATTATAACTGTTACAGACCCACAAGGTCGGGTGGTTTTTTGGTCCTCGGCCGGTACTTGTGGATTCAAAAGCTCAAGAAAAGCATCACCCTATGCTGGTCAAAGAACAGCAGTAGATGCTATTCGTACAGTAGGTTTGCAACGAGCAGAAGTTATGGTAAAGGGCGCTGGTAGTGGAAGAGATGCCGCATTACGAGCCATTGCTAAAAGTGGTGTGCGATTAAGTTGTATACGCGATGTAACACCTATGCCGCATAATGGATGTCGACCGCCTAAAAAAAGACGTCTGTAAAAGAATTAACCCGCTTTCAACTTTCATTTCAAGAGAAATAAACGATTCAATGATAAAATAATAATACTAGTCTATTATGGTTCGAGAGGAGGTAGCAGGATCCACTCAAACACTACAGTGGAAGTGTGTTGAATCAAGAGTAGATAGTAAGCGCCTTTATTATGGTCGTTTCATTCTGTCCCCGCTTAGAAAAGGTCAAGCGGACACCGTCGGTATTGCCTTGCGAAGAGCTTTACTTGGAGAAATAGAAGGAACATGTATCACACGTGCAAAATTTGGGAGCGTGCCGCACGAGTATTCTACAATAGCAGGTATTGAAGAATCCGTACAAGAAATTTTACTAAATTTGAAAGAAATTGTATTGAGAAGTAATCTCTATGGAGTTAGAGACGCATCCATTTGCGTCAAAGGTCCTAGATACATAACTGCTCAAGATATCATCTTACCGCCTTCCGTAGAAATCGTTGATACGGCACAACCTATAGCTAACTTGACAGAGCCCATTGATTTCTGTATTGATTTACAGATCAAGAGAGATCGTGGATATCAGACAGAACTCAGAAAGAACTATCAAGATGGAAGTTATCCTATAGATGCTGTATCCATGCCTGTTCGAAATGTGAATTATAGTATTTTTTCTTGTGGGAATGGAAATGAAAAACACGAGATACTTTTTCTAGAAATATGGACTAATGGAAGTTTAACCCCTAAGGAAGCACTTTATGAGGCTTCTCGTAATTTGATTGATTTATTTCTTCCTTTTCTACACGCGGAGGAAGAGGGCGCTAGTTTCGAAGAAAATAAAAACAGGTTTACTCCACCCCTTTTTACTTTTCAAAAAAGATTAACTAATCTAAAGAAAAACAAAAAAGGAATTCCATTGAATTGTATTTTTATTGATCAATTAGAATTGACTTCTAGAACGTATAATTGTCTAAAAAGGGCCAATATACATACACTATTGGACCTTTTGAGTAAGACTGAAGAAGATCTTCTGAGAATTGACAGTTTTCGTATGGAAGATAGAAAACATATATGGGACACTCTAGAGAAGCATCTCCCAATTGATTTACTTAAGAATAAACTCTCGTTTTAAATCCATTGCAATTTTTTTTCTTCTTCTTTTTCGAGTTAGAATAAAAAGAAAACAATTTAGCATCTTTGGTACAATCTATATTTTCGCGAAATGGATCATAATAAAATGGATTTTAGGTATCTAGGGAAGATTCACTTGGAAGTAACTATTTCCTAGATACCTATGGTACTTCACGGTTGAATGAATCAAAAAATATCTAAAAAAGACCTAAAGTTAATGATTTATCAATGGGTAATGTTGCTCCAATACCTAACCAAAGAGCTACTACAGTACCGATTAAAAAAACGGTCGTAGCTACTGGGCGGCGAAATGGATTTTGGAATTTATTGACATTCTCTAGAAAAGGTACTGTCAATAAGCCTGTTGGCACAGAAACCATTAAAAGAACGCCCAATAACTTATTGGGTACCGTACGGAGTATTTGAAACACGGGAAAGAAGTACCACTCGGGTAATATTTCCAGAGGAGTTGCAAACGGATCTGCCGGTTCACCAATCATTGATGGCTCGAGAACCGCTAAACCTACATTACATGCAATAGTACCTAGAATTACTACTGGAAAAATATATAAAAGATCGTTGGGCCATGCGGGTTCCCCGTAATAATTATGTCCCATCCCTTTAGCTAATTTAGCTCTTAATACAGGATCATTTAAGTCTGGTTTCTTTGTTATTGGGATAGGTGAACTCTTTAGGATCCATCCCCCAAAGGAACCGGACATGAGAATTTATCATCATCCGGCTCGAGCAAGAGTGAAAGAAATAAGACCGCGGAAGATCCTTAATAGAATTAAGGTTTATAATGACTCAATGACTCTAGGCAAGAAAAGCTTTATCAGATTCTCTTTTCCGAAGTTGCACCTACAACTACTCATTGAAAATAATCCTATTCTTATGGGTAAATGCTCAATATCCAAGTGGGCTTACAAATTTGATCATGATCAATTGCTTTGTGGATTGTCTCATGTCTCTTGATTAGTTGGTATTTATCCCCTCAATATCGCAAGTTTCTTACCTCCAAACAAAATATTTACTTGTTACTAATAAAAAATCAAAAAGTTTAGCCTACATTCTTCCTTAGATCCCTTCTTTTACTCCGATAGTATTGCGGATCACAATCGATGCAAAGAAAATGAATGCATTTCCATACTATAATAAAAAGGTAAGTGTAATAAATAGAGAACTGGATCATGTCACATGACTTATTCCATTTCTACTCTATGGGATCTTACGGAGCCTGTTCATGGATGACATGGTTGCGGTATGATCATAGAAGATATTCTCCTCAAGTGAACCAGCCTATCCTTCCTAGGTAGGGGACTTACATGTTGATTGGATGCGGAGACACCTTTGGTTGTGAATTCTAATGTGGCAGATCCAATTCTTTATCTGCATGGCCAAATCAATAATTCAAGTCACACACTCCCATAATCCGCCTTTTTTCTTTCGTAAAATTAACTTCAACTATTTGTATTGTATAAAAATACTTTGGAGTTGAAGAGAAGTATCCAAATGACATGTGTTATTTTACAATAACCCATGCTTGTAGCAATGAAATACCAAAACCTACCCGATATGATATATGATAATTATAATTCTCTATGATATGCCTTCCCTATAAAGGACCCGAAATACCTTGCTTACGTATCATTGGAAAGTGCATTAACATAAATACGGCAGTAAGCAGAGGCAGTACAAAGGTATGTAAACTATAAAAACGAGTCAAAGTGGATTGGCCCACACTAGCACTTCCGCGTAATAACTCCACTAAAGGCGATCCTATTACCGGAATGGCGTCAGGTACACCTGTCACAATTTTGACTGCCCAATAGCCAATTTGATCCCAAGGCAAAGAATAACCAGTTACACCAAATGATGCAGTCAAAACAGCCAAAACCACACCTGTGACCCAAGTTAATTCGCGGGGTTTTTTAAATCCCCCTGTGAGATACACACGAAATACATGCAGGATCATCATTAAAACCATCATACTTGCTGACCATCGATGAACTGATCGGATTAACCAACCAAAGTTGGCCTCGGTCATTATGTATTGAACCGAGGAAAAAGCCTCTGTAACGGTTGGTCGGTAGTAAAAAGTCATAGCAAAACCGGTAGCGACTTGTACTAGAAAACAAGTAAGTGTAATTCCCCCTAAACAATAAAATATGTTGACATGGGGAGGAACATATTTACTAGTTATATCATCTGCAATTGCCTGAATCTCAAGACGTTCCTCAAACCAATCATATACTTTATTGAGATAGGTAACTAACCCGAGTCCCCCTCTAAGAGCCGTATATGAAAATTTCATCTCGTACGGCTCAAGCAGAAACACAAAAATTTTCAACGAATATTAGAAAAAAGGTTCAAAACTTCATCAGCCACTGAATTGGGTCGATTTGCCTTGAAGATATCAAATAAGAAAAATCCGGAATATCTTCTTTGTGATGATAATGCCAAAAAATCTCAAGTTGGCGCGTCTTTCTTTCTTCCTTTCCCTTATGTTGGTCATTAGAGGCTTCTTGACTTTTCTCTTCCCTATAAAGGATTTGTTTTTTTATGCGTAATATAGAAATTATCTTGTTGAGATCCTATGAATCAGTTCAATTAAAACCTTAGATTCATACTAGAGCCACGATGATTTAGTCTCAAGCTAAACAAAAGGCAAGGGTTCTTCGAATAAGAACCGCTTGATAATCATTTATTGAATCAGTGTAATGACTCGACAAAATCGAGAGAAAAAAAGTTGTCTTTTGGGCAAACAAAATTGGAAGGAAGAAAATTTCTTTTTTATTTTTATTTAAGAACTACTTGAATTTTTCAGTCTGGTTGCGAGGTCTTAATAGTGAGTATGAATCATAGTTCCATTTTTTTTTGATCCACTCTATCTATTTCGTGTTCCAGATACTAGAATAAATAATATCTGACGAATTAGAATCATCTTGATAGAGATAACAGGCCCTTTCTATGTATTATCAATAGGATCAATTCTAACAAGTCACACACTCATATTCCAGAGATACCGAAACAAAAAAATTCCGCGGTCGAACTACCATAATATCTAGAAATGTAGATCTTAAACTAGAAAGGCTTTTTTGGATGGAAAAACTCTGACTTCCTAGTTTTAGTTAGTAGAAACCTAATTGGTTAAAATTCCGTCCAGTAAAACGGAAGAATTATAAATTTCTAAAATGATAGATAGGAATATAGCGAATAAAGCCATTGCGATCCCCATAAAAGGAGTAGTCCCCCAACCCGGGGCGACTTTCCCATATTCCGAATTCAAGGGTTTCAGTAAACTACCTGCACCAGTTCGTTTTGGCCTAGGTTTAGAACTATCTTCAACGGTTTGTGTAGCCATAAATTCTATTTAATCATTGGTGTTGACTTTGTATACTATTCCGTTGTAGTTGTAAATACACGATCTTTTCGTAGATCCATTGTAATCTTGAAATTCTATAAAAATGGAAACAGCAACTTTAGTCGCCATCTCCATATCTGGTTTACTTGTAAGCTTTACTGGGTATGCCTTATATACCGCGTTTGGGCAACCCTCTCAACAATTAAGAGATCCATTCGAAGAACACGGAGACTAATTTAAGTAAGAAGTCTCCCAGATAGGGGGACTTCTTACTTAAATGAAATTATTTTATTCTTTTAGTTGGAGTTGGTGGAACCTTAGGTGGTTCTCGGAAGAAGATAGCGAAAAAAATTATCCCTAAAGTCGAAACTAAAAGGAACGTATAAACCAATGCTTCCATAGATTCGATCCTGGTTTATTTACAATTATAACTTCCACACCTATTCATTTGTCATTTGGGATAATTTCCCATATAAAGAAAGAAAAAGAGTCAAAGAAAGGATGGGAGATGTTTCCCATGTCAAATCAAAAAAGAGAGGTGAAAGATACTATAACAATGTGTATCAAACTGCCTGTTTCCTTGTAGTTGGATCTCCCACTTTTTGGAATGTTCCAAATTCCACTTGAGCATCCAAATCTGGATCAATACCAGCAAAAACATCTCGGAACAATGTTCTAGCGCCAT
Organism: Triticum urartu; assembly: GCF_056163025.1. NCBI lineage: Eukaryota > Viridiplantae > Streptophyta > Magnoliopsida > Poales > Poaceae > Triticum > Triticum urartu. Next base: position 18,165 of record NW_028260288.1, on the reverse strand, counting down.
GCCAAATGTGTCCGAAAAAGAAGAGCAAAGCAAAGGTAGCATGACCAAAAGTGAACCAACCCCTTGGACTGCTGCGAAAAACACCATCAGATTTCAAAGTAGCCCGGTCTAATTCAAAAATTTCCCCTAATTGAGAACGCCTCGCATATTTTTTTACAGTAGCAGGATCAGAATAACTTACTCCATTAAGTTCGCCACCATAGAACTCCACCGTTACACCTACTTGTTCAACACTATATTTGGATTCTGCTCTTCTAAAAGGAACGTCTGCTCTAACAATTCCCTCCTCATCTACCAAAACAACCGGAAATGTTTCAAAAAAAGTAGGCATACGGCGTACAAAAAGCTCACGTCCTTCTTTATCTCTAAAGACGGGATGTCCTAACCATCCAACAGCTATTCCATCCCCATTGTCCATTGAGCCTGCTCTGAATAATCCCCCTTTTGCCGGATTATTACCAATATAATCATAAAAGGCTAATTTTTCGGGAATTTTAGACCAAGCTTCTGATAAACTAAGATTTTCGGCTAAACCATTGCTAACTCTTCGATATATTTCTTGCTGAAAGTATCCCTGATCCCACTGATAACGAGTAGGCCCAAATAATTCGATTGGGGTCGTTGCTGACCCATACCACATAGTTCCAGCAACTACGAAAGCTGCAAAAAAAACAGCAGCGATACTACTGGAAAGTACAGTTTCAATATTGCCCATACGTAATCCTTTATATAGACGTTGAGGCGGACGGACACTAAGATGGAATAAGCCCGCTAATATACCCAATGTACCCGCAGCAATATGATGAGAAGCTATTCCCCCCGGAACAAAAGGATCAAAACCTTCTGCACCCCACGCTGGATTTACAGCTTGTACTTTTCCAGTTAGTCCATAAGGATCGGATACCCATATCCCAGGACCATACAAACCCGTTACATGAAATGCCCCAAAGCCAAAGCAAGCCACCCCTGCAAGAAATAAATGAATTCCAAAGATCTTGGGCAAATCCAAAGAGGGTTTTCCCGTCCGCTCATCAGAGAATATTTCTAGGTCCCAATATACCCAATGCCAGATCGCTGCCAAGAAACACAAGCCAGAAAACACAATATGCGTACCTGCCACACCTTCATAACTCCAAATACCCGGATTTGTTACAGTTCCTCCTGAAATACTCCAACCACCCCACGAATCCGTTATTCCTAAACGAGTCATGAAGGGAATTACGAACATACCTTGTCTCCACATTGGATCCAGAACAGGATCAGAGGGATCAAAAACTGCTAATTCGTATAAAGCCATTGAGCCAGCCCAACCAGAAACTAGAGCTGTGTGCATTATATGCACCGCAAGCAATCGACCCGGATCATTCAATACGACAGTATGAACACGATACCAAGGCAAACCCATGGAAATACCCCTTTAGCAAAGAAAAATAGACACGATGTCGCTTTATTTTATCGCATTGAAAAAGACTATCCATATCCTATGTACCTAACCCTTCTAGGGGATTCTGTGTCAGAAAGCGCGAATATTTATTTCATTCCATTAAAAATAAGAAGCCAATTCTGTTCATAAGAAGAAAGAGAAGCAGATCTATTCTATACTCGATAAGTGCCAATATGCAATGGGTAACTTGGCCAATTTGGAAAAAACGAAGAATAGATCGCTACCCCTCTTTGTTTAGCATTCAAATCACCCATTCCCTTTTCTTTATTCAATCTGTCTTACATTCCTTATATGTATAACCTTTCAATCTACGTATTAATAGAATCTATAATATTCATATAGAATAAGAATAAAAATTAAGACAATAAACTGCGGATTCTTTCTTTCTGTTCCATTCTTACGTTTCCATATTAAAGTGTGGTTTTCTTACTTAAATTTAATAATATTAATCTAATATGCCCATTGGTGTTCCAAAAGTACCTTACCGGATTCCTGGAGATGAAGAAGCGACTTGGGTTGACTTATACAATGTTATGTATCGAGAAAGGACACTTTTTTTAGGTCAAGAGATTCGTTGCGAGATCACGAATCATATTACAGGTCTCATGGTATATCTGAGTATAGAAGATGGAATTAGTGATATTTTTTTGTTTATAAACTCCCCAGGCGGGTGGCTAATCTCAGGAATGGCTATTTTTGATACGATGCAAACGGTGACACCAGATATATATACAATATGCCTCGGAATAGCCGCCTCCATGGCGTCCTTCATTCTGCTTGGAGGAGAACCCACCAAGCGTATAGCATTCCCTCACGCGAGGATTATGCTTCACCAACCTGCTAGTGCTTATTATCGGGCAAGGACACCAGAATTTTTACTAGAAGTAGAAGAGTTACACAAAGTTCGCGAAATGATCACAAGGGTTTATGCAGTAAGAACAGGCAAGCCTTTTTGGGTTGTATCCGAAGACATGGAAAGGGATGTTTTTATGTCAGCAGACGAAGCCAAAGCTTATGGACTTGTCGATATTGTAGGGGATGAAATGATTGACAAGCACTGCGATACTGATCCAGTGTGGTTTCCAGAAATGTTTAAGGATTGGTAGTGTCCGGATTTCTTGTAAAGTTATTTCACAGCTAAATTCGTGTTTTCCTCGATTTAATAGAAAATAGAAAGACTTCATGATGAGCAATCATCAGGTTAAGATGGATCTAAACCAATCCATTTTTTTCTATATACATACAACATGCCGACGGTTAAACAACTTATTAGAAACGCAAGACAGCCAATACGAAATGCTCGAAAAACGGCCGCGCTTAAAGGATGCCCTCAGCGTCGAGGAACATGTGCTAGGGTGTATGTGCGACTCGTTCAGATCATGACTTCAAACAAATATAAAAAAAATTGAAGTATCCATGATTAGTACCAATGAATAGGATATAGCTTCTCTATCCTAGATTTCTATGGTATATGGAATTTATGGTTTCCTTTGGTGCAAATCCAATTATCTAAATTGGAAATAAGAAGCAATTCTCCCATTGGTAGCAAATGGTTATCCATTAAGCGGAGGAAATAGTAATAAAAAGAAAAAGGCTTATGCTCCTTTATCTTAAAAGAACGGACTAACAGGGTCAGCTACTTAGCCAACTTTCATAATTAAATACCGTCACTGTATGGATAACTCTTATTGTGAAAAGAGCTATTTACTCTATAATGGATAGGTAGAGCCAAAGAATGTGGACTATACAAGTTCGCAATACCTTTTGATGAAAGAAAGGGCTCCGGTGTATAGAGAGGGCCTCACCGTTTAAAAGGGAACCATAGAAACGATGGAACCCACTATTTTTTTTAGTATTATTAGAATGAATTTGTTATTTCGTATAGAAATAACTGAACGGAGTGGAATAAAAAATCGTGGTTGGGAAGGTTACTATAGCAAAAGCCATTGGAATTAATATTTTATATATCGGAATAATTAGTTTTGTTATTAATGAGAAAAAGGGTGGCTAAAAGAAGAGAAATCATTAGTTATTCATTAAGGTTAATTTGATTCAATGACCAGAGTTCCGCGAGGATATATAGCCCGGAGACGACGAACAAAAATGCGTTCATTTGCCTCAAACTTTAGAGGGGCTCATTTAAGACTTAATCGAATGATTACCCAACAGGTAAAAAGAGCTTTTGTTTCCTCTCATCGAGATAGAGGTAGGCAAAAGAGGGATTTTCGTCGTTTGTGGATCACTCGGATAAACGCAGCAACGCGGGTATATAAAGTATTCGATAGTTATAGTAAATTAATACACAACCTGTACAAGAAGAAATTGATTCTTAATCGTAAAATGCTTGCACAAGTAGCTGTATCAAATCCAAATAATCTTTACACGATTTCCAATAAAATAAAGATCATCAATTAAAGGTATAAATAAAGTAATATACTGGAATAATAAAAGATGAATTCCCGGAGAGGGAACTCCGGGAAGATACAATAAATTAAGATTAAGTGGTAGGAATCAACGAGCTGGATTACTTTCTTTATAATATATATAGGTCTGGCCCTTTCGAATTCGAATAAAACATCAACAATCGGAACTTAAGTTCCGGTTGTTGTTTCTTAAATTTTGGTTGTTGTTTCTTAAGTTTCGATTGGAATTGTACTTTTGCGTTAATTGAGGAATATGTCTATTTTTTCTGGGTCTAGAACCTGTAATTATTGAAATTGACTGGGCTTGAAATTGCTTTTCGTTCTCATAGTTACGAAACGGTAAGAAAGATAAAATACGAGCCTGTTTTATAGCAAGAGTAATTAATCGTTGTTGTTTCAAGGTTAATCTATTTATTCGTCTCGATAATATTTTTCCTTGTTCACTAATAAATCTATTAATTAAACTCATGTTTCTATAATCAATTCGATCTCCCGGGCCAATCCGGGGACGCCTACGAAAAGGTTGTTTAGATTTACGAAAAGGTTGCTTGAATTTACGAAAAGTTTGCTTGGATTTACGAAAGGGTTGCTTGGATTTATTAAAAGTTTGCTTGGATTTACTAAAGGGTTGCTTAGATTTAAGAAAAGGTTGTTTAGATGTATACATGATTTATTCCTTATTTAAAATTTGAAAATTTGAAAATTCACTTCTTTATTTTATTAATTTAGGATCCAGAAGAAGTAGTTTTTCTTTGATCCATATCTTATTTGATTCATATTATAGTATATGAATACCCTCTATACATATGAAATAATATCTACCGGAAATCAGATGAGTTGATTTGTATTTTGTATTCTATACTATGTTTTCTTTATATATTAAATATGAAGTTCTTACTCTTTCTGTTGTTTGGAAAGATCAAACACACGATGTTCCTATTTCTTTATTTCGTGATGAGTCGTATGCTTGCGACAATAACGACAAAATTTTTTGAATTCTAATTGTCCGGGTGTATTGTGGCGATTCTTTTGAGTACTATATCTAGAAATCCCCGTCGATTCCTCATTGGCACCTTTTCGAACACAACTGATGCATTCCAAAATAACTCTGATTCTAACATCTTTTCCCTTGGCCATGAACCTCCTTTTCTTTTTGGATTGACTTAACTTAATTCTTCTACTTATTCTTTTATTCTTCTATTTTGAATCCGAAGAAGAAGAATAAAATTCATTAGAATAATTTTTTTTTATTCTTTAATTAAGTAATAAAAAATAGAGAAATAATTAAAGAATACAATCCTTGTCGAATTAGCAAAGATTTTGGTTCGAAATCCTTTCATTTAATTAGCCAGCCCCGCCTTTTCTATGCTCTGATTTCTGAGGCCTTATTTAGCTTGGGTACCCCTTTAAATTGAATTTCTATTTTCAAAAATGGGGTTTACCAAATTTTTAATGACTCTGAGGTTCAACCCAATCCATCTTTTCTTTCTTTTTCCTTCCGATACTAAAAAAAGATTGAAAAGGATCAAATTTTGTCATATCACGAAGAAATCTATCCCTCCCATAGCAATAACTAGAATTAAAAAAAAGGGAATGACAAAGCATCTGGGAATAAACGATTAATTTCTATCAATAAACCTGCTAAAGCACCAAACCATAGAGTACTTAGCACGGGTGCTACAGAGAGATATGTTTTTATATCCCGCATTGAAAATCCTCCTTCCTTGTTGGAATACATATATGATCATAAACTCTTGCCCAAGATTGTTATGCTATATATAAAATGAACCATATCGACGAAATTTTCCTATCCCTAAAAAAGAAAAAGATGACCCCTTCTTCCTATATATTACCAAGGAAAAGTAATCCTTCTTTTATAGGCGAAATTATATTGGATTTTATATGTATATAATTCCTTAATTATATGAGACCAAAAAGAAGAAATGACACGAGGGTTCTATATATAGATAGAGAAAGAAAGAAGAAGAAAATTATGATGTGGAAAAGAAGACAGGAATTGTGTACAATGGCATTGTACAACAATTTAATTTGGAAAAGGGATGTAGCGCAGCTTGGTAGCGCGTTTGTTTTGGGTACAAAATGTCACAGGTTCAAATCCTGTCATCCCTACCTATTACTTCTTTCTTCTTTATAGGCAGTAGCGACGAGATCAATTAAAGTAAAGTGGGTATAACTTGAATTTGTGGAGACTATACGTACGTGAGATACATTAGGAATAGAAAAAGATTTTCTTTTTGAATGAATGAAAGCGCTCTTAGTTCAGTTCGGTAGAACGCGGGTCTCCAAAACCCGATGTCGTAGGTTCAAATCCTACAGAGCGTGATTCCATCTATTTTATGTCGAAGCAGAGTAAAATAACTTAACAAAATTGAATTGTAACTCCAATTTCAATTTGACCTCCTCTCTGGTCTGGAGGAGGTCAATCAAAAAAAAAAAATGACTCAATCAAAGATCCAACTGATCCCCACGCCTGTATTGCAAATACGCAGTCACGAATAATCCCGCTAAAGTAATAGGAATTAGGCCTAAGACGATTCCAAATAGAAAAACTTCAATCATTTCGATTTGTTCGAGGGGATAAAAAAAGAGGTACGATCTATCCCTAAATAGTACTCTAAATTATCCACGAATCTCAATGACCAAGAAAAGAATTCCTAATTAGTCTGGAAAAGAGTCGTAGAATGCCAGGAATCCCAAAGAAAGATTTTTCTTTTCTGAATTATAATTATTCAGTCAATTCAAATAAGGCGTATCTTGTTCAAGCCAATAAATAGAGCTGGGGTTATAGTTAAAGCAGCCAGTAGAAAACCAAAATAACTAGTTAAAGTAAGCATGAAAGAGTTAAATTCCATTTATTTTTTTTTACTACACTACATATGTTGGTAAAGCATTTACCTAAGTTATGGAAAATTCATAATTCATCAGTTATTTTAGATAATACTAAAAAACAAGATAGAGTAAGATACAGAAGTGTAAAAGAAAGTGGATTCATCAGATGATACATGAGTCCCTAATTCCGAATCAAGAGATTTGTTGTGGAATTTGTCAATTGAGTAAAGTAATAATATTAAGAACTAGATCATCTAACCCCATTGAATGAAAAAAAGAAATTCAATTTTCAGGGAAATTTTTGAATAAGAGATAAATAAACAATTGAATTTGAAAAAAAAAACTTCTTTCTATTTTGGATAATTTCTTTTTCAATAGGACCCTCTTTTTGGAGTGAACGATCGAATATTCCCCTATTCCTTCTTATTTTAACTGATTGTATTCCATATGGAATAAGAGGAGAACAAAAGCATTCCACGACCTGCCAAGGGGCTGTTAAAAAAAAAAAAAAAAGAAAGCTCTTCCTTGAATTTACTTTATTTTTATTCCTTTTTCGAACTCCAACCAAAGTAGATTCGAAGACGAGTCACTTCAATTATCCTTTTAAGTTCTATTCTATCTTCTGTCTTTCCCTATTTCATCTCGTAAAGTTCCGCGCTCGCAGTTTGGTCAAGAAAGTTAGACCTAATCCAACAAACAATACAAGGATGAATTACGAATTATGAAAGGATAGATTTCACATATACTTGTCCTTGTATTGTGTCAGTATGAGAATATCCTTCCTAAATTATTTATCCAAACCTATTGATCATTAACTTAGATTTTCCCAAGATTTTGGCTGCTATTCCGAATTACTCTATTATTCCGAAGCCAATGAAAAGTAAGTAGAACCTACAAAAATGGGGTTTTCTATTGATGCCTTGAATAACATATAGCTTACCTATAGACAAAAAAAAAATAAAAAAGTAATTATGTTTCGGAACACCAGGCAAAACCAGATTGCTGTGCCATAGGAAGGATAGCTATACTAATTCGGTATACTCAAAATACACCTTTGGTACAAAATTGACAATCTCACAAGGATGAAATATCAGTAATTTTCTATTTACTGGTCGATCCCATCTTTTACGGAATCAATTCCTTTTTTGAATGTACAAAAATTTTGGGAGTTCAGCATGTCTGGAAGCACGGGAGAACGTTCTTTTGCTGATATTATTACCAGTATTCGATACTGGGTTATTCATAGCATTACTATACCTTCCCTATTCATTGCGGGTTGGTTATTTGTCAGTACGGGTTTAGCTTATGACGTGTTTGGAAGTCCTAGGCCAAACGAGTATTTCACGGAAAGCCGACAAGGAATTCCGTTAATAACCGACCGTTTTGATTCTTTAGAACAACTCGATGAATTTAGTAGATCCTTTTAGGAGGCCCTCAATGACCATAGATCGAACCTATCCTATTTTTACAGTGCGATGGCTGGCTATTCACGGACTAGCTGTACCTACTGTTTTTTTCTTGGGATCAATATCAGCAATGCAGTTCATCCAACGATAAAACAAATTCCAACTATAGAACTATGACACAATCAAACCCGAATGAACAAAATGTTGAATTGAATCGTACCAGTCTATACTGGGGTTTATTACTCATTTTTGTACTTGCTGTTTTATTTTCCAATTACTTCTTCAATTGAGAGAAAGAAAGAGACTAATAAGAATTCTCTTATCCCATTTGGAAGGATACCATCCTTATAACTACCCATGACTGTTTTTGTCTCTAGCATGACCAATTGATAAAATGTGGAGGAAAGTAGGGGAAATGGCCGATACTACTGGAAGAATTCCTCTTTGGCTGATAGGTACTGTAGCTGGTATTGCTGTGATTGGTTTAGTAGGTGTTTTCTTTTATGGTTCATATTCTGGATTGGGTTCATCTCTATAGTAATCGGAGGGACCAGATTGTAAACATGAAAAAGTAGGAGCTTAGCGGGTCCTTACCCCCCTTTATCTGATTAGAGCGGAAAGGACCCGCGGAATTTTTATTTTACTCTTATAACGCGAATTGAATCTATTCGATTCACTCTTATGAAGCAACAAGAAAAAGAGATCACTCGAGGATCCAATATCTTATTCCACGAAGGAAGTATCCTGAAAATCCTTGATTTAGTTTCGAGTAATAAACTAATAAAACCTTAATCAAAACTATTCAACTAGCCTAAAAATAAAAAAACCTTCAATGGAAGAGTTTACTTTTTTTTTGCAAAATTTCTGTAAATTTGAAGTTGAACTTAATTAAACAAGCCAAGCAATTTGCTCACAATCACAAGAAATTTTTCCCCCGCCATATTTTCTTCCCCTCTGTTTGTCCACTACCTCGGCTAAACCTAAGCAAAAGAAAAAGAGGTCCAAGAGACAGACCCGAATAAAGAAGAAATAGTAATCTTTGACGAATTAGGAAGAAAAAGGATTCTTATTTTGATACAAGAAGAATCGGCACAAGAAAAAGGCTTTTTCTTGTGCCGAATAGACGATTAAGAAGACCTGCAATCCCTCCGAAAAAGAAGAAATTTTAATTTGATTGTTCTCGCCTTTGCCTTGGATTCTCTTCTTTTGCATGGGATATAAATAAGGAATTCCAGACATCTCATAAACAAAAAGCAGTCTAAACAAAAAAAGGATTTCCAAAATAGATCATAGATAATTCTAGCAATTGCCAATAAATCGAGGCTTTTTACCAACTTGATGGTAAGAAATCCCGGGACCTAGAAATTCATTTCGTACAATTGAACCTTTTCAAACTGTTTCTTTTTGAGAACCAAAAAAACTTGTGCCAAAATAACGGATGCGAAGAAGAACAAAAGGCCTTGGACACGTAATGGATCCTGAAGCACGATTTCTGCGTCCCCCTGACCAAAACCTCCCACATTAGGATTGCTTGTTAATGGTTGATCAAGCTTGATGGATTCCCCCTCTGAAACAAGAAGTTCTGGTCCGGGAGGTATAATATCAATCACTTGGCGTCCATCTGATGCATCAACTATGGATATTTCATACCCCCCCTTTTCTTTACGTAGTATTTTTCTTACTATACCTGTTGACGTAGCATTATAGACTGTATTGTTACTCTTGCTACCATCAGGATAGATCTGTCCTCTTCCTCGGTTTCCCCCTACATATATGGGATATTTTAAGAAATGAGCATCTTTCTTCGTAGCAGGATCAGGGGAAAGAATGGGAAAGACAATTTCACTATATTTCTTACCGGGAACAGGGCCTATCACAAGAATGTTTTTTTTATCGGGACGATAACTCTGAAAAGCAAGATTTCCTATCTTTTCTTTTAACTCAGGGGAAATACGATCGGGCGGCGCTAATTCGAATCCCTCGGGCAAAATAAGAACAGCACCTACATTCAACCCTCCCTTTTTTCCATTAGCAAGAACTTGTTTCAATTGCATATCATAAGGAATTCGAAGAACTGCTTCAAATACAGTATCGGGAAGCACAGCTTGGGGAACTTCAATATCGACGGGCTTGCTAGCTAAATGGCAATTGGCACATACAATTCGTCCAGTTGCTTCTCGTGGGTTTTCATAACCCTGCTGCGCAAAAATGGGATATGCATTTGAAATAGATGTCCGAGTTATTACGTATATCATGATCGATACAGAAATCGATCGAGTTATCTGTTCCTTTACCCAAGAAAAAGTATTTCTATTTTCCATGTCCAATCGCAGATCCCAGAATTTCTACAATAAATTAGATAGGTAGCTAAGCTAATCTAGTTCCCTATACACGAATCTGTTGTCATTCTACTGCAACAGTTGTACTGCAATGATGAATACCTTAAAGTAGGTATAAATAGAAAGAATTTTGCTAAAATGGAAAAGGGCTTTCTTTCTAAAAAAAGATGCTTGCTAATTTGATTAATATTAATATCGGGAGATCAAATGAATTTATGCTTCACTAATTGAATGATAAATGACTACAAGCGAAGGAGATAGACGATTTAAACAAAAAAAGACCCAAAATTTCAAACATGTATCTAGAATTACTGGAAAACTACAAACAAAAATAGTGAAAATAAGCTCGTTAGGAGCCCATCCAAAATCGTTGTAGACCCAACGAATTACTAGTTCCCAACCACGGGTGGAGTGAAATCCAACAAAAAAATCAGTAACTAAAAGAATAAAAAAAGCTTTTATTGAGTCATTTAAATTATAGAAGAATTCCTGAACCCAAGAATTCAAAATGACAAGTTCCTCTTTACCCAGAAAAAAAGAACCACTTAGAATAGCCAAACAGATTATATTTGTCGAGAAATGCAAAATGGTATGGAGATGATCCTCATTATTTATTTTGACCCATTGTATTATTTCCTTGTGTATTCCTGTAGGAGGTTTTTGTACATGTGTCTTTAGTTTCCCTTTTATCATCTCGTCCAAGAGAGAAAGTTCTTCTAATTCTATGAATCTTTCTAGAATCCTTTTCTCTTGAATATCAGTTAAGAGAGTTTCGGATTGCCTGGTATTCCACCAATTCTTAATCCAAAGTTCCAGACATTTGTTAAATGAGGAAGAGACCCCCCAAGGCAAAAGTACGATAAATACAAGATATAGTAAAGAAGGCAATGCTTTCTTTTTTTTCATTTTTGATCTGTAAATGGAGTTGTTAATGAATATGCTTCATTCGCTGACTCTATTCCATTCCCTGACTCTATATGATGATATTTCTATTTCATGATATTTCTATTTCTTTGAAGCAAAAACTCTATAGGTTTGATACCCTGTATCTATTCTTCTTTTTTGTATATTAGTTATTAGTGGAATTTCAGTGCATTGGGTTCTTTCTTAGATCTAGATGGAATGAAATAGTGAAATAGAATAAAAAAAAAGCCCTTTCGGATGAAAAAGGAAGAATAGTATGCGATATATCTAACTTGGATAAAAAAAAATTAAAAGCAAATTTCTCTTATCCTCGTTTGTTCCTTCCTTTAGATAAATACTTAAAAATCCCCTTACAATAACAAATCCAATTTAGAAGGGACTTCCTCCCTGTGTTGAGAAAACTTTTCTTCTTCCAATTCTTCTTTTCTTCATTCAACTCAGTTCAAAAAAGATACCTCAAAATACTTCAATTGGTACGCGCAAGAAATAGGCCAATTCGGCAGCTTTTTGTTCAATTTCTCGTGGAGTAAAAAATTTATCATCAGTACGAGTCAAGGGAATGATCCCCTGGCCCCGGATTTCCATATAAAGAATACGACGAGGATAAAGACCCTCTTTAACCTGAATTCTAATTGATTGGATATCCCGCATAAGGAATCGAAGGAAGACGCGACGTTTTATTCCAGGGAATCCCCAACGAAAAATGCACACTATTCCCTCTTTTCTATCGAATCGGTCATAACCACTACCTACATTCCACAAAATAGTACACCACAAGTAGGAGCTAATGAATAGGCCTGCGATTCCGTAGAAAGACATCACGACCCCCTGCGGAAAAAAAAGAATTTCTTGAGATGGAAGTATAGATATAATATTCTTACCAAGATAACTGGAAATCCCAACCGATAAGAATCCTAGTGAACCTAGAAAAAGAATACAGGCCCAGAAAAAATTACCCCTTTTTCGAGAACCTTTTAGAAGTTCTACCCATATGTGTTCTGATCGCCAATTCATATTAGATATACTAAATCCAGCAGCGGTCGATTGAAATTGAGAGAATAAGCTAAATAATTTTGACTTTACTTTTTTTGATTCTGAAATCGCCTTCAGCAACTAGTACTCCTGTGAAATAATAGGTTAGATACATTGACTTTCTATTCAAAAAATATTCGTTGATTCAATTAAAATAAATAAAATAAAACTCGCTATACCTGGCTCTGCATATTCATGCATTTATGCTCGTAGCCTATATCCGCATCCATAACCGTTTTTCATTTGTGTGTAGAAAGTGTGTGTAGAAAAAGCCACATACCCTACCATATTATATTACTTACACTAAAAAATACTAGACAATCTTATTTTTTTGCACATAAAGAAATAAAGAAGTCATTGCAATTGCCGGAAATACTAAGCCTACTAAAGGCACGAAAATAGAAGGTAAGTTTAAATCCGTCATGGAATAGGTGTCTCAATTCAAATTTACTATTTCTATCTAGTCGAAAAATATCTTAAGATTCTTATGATATAATTAAGTATATCTATTATAAGGAATATTGACTATTGTATTGTATTTTTTATTTTTAGTTTGAAAAATATTCTGTAAAAAAAATGAAAGGATAATAAGAAAATTCCAAAAAAGGAGAACTAATTAAAAAGATTTTATTTTGATTTTCCCATCCTCATGGCCTTTCTATCTTTCTAATCTAATTTGAAATTGGATTCAAAAGAAAGCGGTTAGAATTTACTTCCTGCATACATACTTCTCTAGAAGCGCATACAATAATGCGTGGTAAAGGCGGAAAAATAGTATATTCAATCAAAATCAAAGGGCAAATTATCTTACCTACTATAGATCCCCTACTACCCTCTTAGACTTTAAAAGGCGATATACCACCCAAAGAAAGGGTATGAAAATGCCGGGTGGAGTTAGCTTTTCGACGAAGACCTGTCCCGTGCAGCGAAGCCCTGTTAGTAAGACCCCCCGCAATAATGGATTATAGAAGAATATTATTCCAAATACTCCTCTGGACGCATATAGTAGCATTGCGATTCCGAATCTTTTTTATTTATGAATATGAACAGAAAAAATTCATTGTATCGTTGGGTCGGAGCGGAGGTTTGGTCCAGAAAAATTAGAAACAAAACGTCTACTCTACCGCATTGAAGTCTATAGCGCTGTATTTCCACGAAAGTATAATTCTTACCATCAGGATACGATCCTTTCTTTTGAACTAAACGTCTCTACGATGGGTCCAGGTTCTATGTCCAATCCCAAATCAAGGATTTCTCGCTCTTGATCGGAGTCATAAACTAAAAAAAAACTACCTTTTTATCCTTTTTCTCAAGGTTATAGAAAACTTCCTTATCTAGTTCTAGCATTTTGAAAAAAAAAAAATGCTTCTTTTTTTACACACAGTTCGAGTCACTTGTTGACTCACGATTACGCCTGTTAAAAGTTTCAAACGTCCTCTTTTTTGAAATTGAAAGAGAGTCCTATAAAAAGGTCTAACTTCCAAACTATGTCTTTTTTCATTCATTCTCCTTTAGTTTTTTTCTCTATCTAGAAGTGGAATAGAATAACCCGGTTGAAGGGTAATGATCATACGTCTGTAATGCATTGTATGGCCCAGAATAGGTCCTATTCTTCTACCTTTTCCAGGTAGTCGATGGCTATTCACAGCTACCACCTTAACACCAAAGAAGAGTTCGACCCAATGCTTTATTTCTGTCTTAGTGAATCCCGATTCGACATTAAAAGTATATTGATTCTTTCCCAATAAACGAAGACTTTTTTCTGTAAATACTGCGTATTTGATTCCATTATCATTATCATATGATAATACTATATTTTATTATTTTATTATTTTATTTGTATTTCTTTATTGTATTATACCTTAATATATATATTCTAGATATATAGAATAGACGATCTCAATTTGTCAAGTCTCATGATCATATCATGATCTATTTTTATTCGGCTCAATCTTTTTTTTCTAAAAAAGATTGAGCCGAGTTTAATTGCAATCAATTAGAAGAATAAAGAAGAATTACTGCATTTCATAACTGATTTTTTTCTCTTTTTATTTCGTTTCTTTTTTATTTATACCTTCTTTATCTTTAGTTTTATCTAGTTAATCAATAGTATCTACCGGCTCGAACTCGAATTTGATCGCCTTCCATACTTCACAAGCTGCGGCTAGTTCAGGACTCCATTTGCAAGCTGCTCGGATAATTTCATTACCTTCGCGAGCAAGATCGCGCCCTTCGTTACGAGCTTGTACACAGGCTTCTAAAGCCACTCGATTAGCTGCTGCACCAGGTGCATTTCCCCAAGGATGTCCTAAAGTTCCTCCACCAAATTGTAATACAGAATCGTCCCCAAAGATTTCGGTCAGAGCTGGCATATGCCAAACATGAATACCACCTGAAGCTACCGGTATAACACCTGGCATGGATACCCAGTCCTGAGTGAAAAAGATACCGCGAGCACGATCTTTTTCAATAAAATCATCGCGCAATAAATCAACAAAACCTAAAGTCATTTCGCGTTCCCCTTCTAACTTACCTACTACTGTACCGGAGTGGATATGATCTCCCCCAGACATACGCAATGCTTTAGCTAATACACGGAAATGCATACCATGATTTTTCTGTCTATCAATAACTGCATGCATTGCACGGTGAATGTGAAGAAGTAGGCCATTGTCGCGGCAATAATGAGCCAAAGTAGTATTTGCGGTGAATCCCCCAGTTAAGTAGTCATGCATTACAATAGGAACCCCTAATTCTCTTGCAAATACAGCTCTCTTAATCATTTCTTCACATGTACCCGCAGTCGCATTCAAGTAATGCCCCTTGATTTCACCGGTTTCGGCCTGTGATTTATAAATAGCTTCGGCACAAAAGACAAAACGGTCTCTCCAGCGCATAAATGGTTGTGAGTTTACGTTTTCATCATCTTTGGTAAAATCAAGTCCACCACGTAGACACTCATAACACGCTCTACCATAATTTTTTGCGGATAATCCCAATTTTGGTTTAATAGTACATCCCAATAAAGGACGACCGTACTTGTTCAACTTATCTCTTTCAACTTGGATACCATGAGGCGGGCCTTGGAAAGTTTTTGAATAAGTAGGGGGAATTCGTAGATCCTCCAAACGTAGAGCACGTAGGGCTTTGAAACCAAATACGTTACCTACAATGGAAGTAAACATGTTAGTAACGGAACCCTCTTCAAATAGGTCTAATGGATAAGCTACATAACAGATCCATTGGTTGTCTTCCCCAGCAACAGGCTCGATGTGATAGCATCGTCCTTTGTAACGATCAAGACTGGTAAGTC
Source organism: Triticum urartu (assembly GCF_056163025.1). Classification (NCBI taxonomy): domain Eukaryota; kingdom Viridiplantae; phylum Streptophyta; class Magnoliopsida; order Poales; family Poaceae; genus Triticum; species Triticum urartu. Next base: position 2,434 of record NW_028260288.1, on the reverse strand, counting down.
CATCAGTCCAAACAGTTGTCCATGTACCAGTAGAAGATTCGGCAGCTACTGCAGCCCCTGCTTCTTCGGGCGGAACCCCAGGCTGAGGACTTACTCGGAATGCTGCCAAGATATCAGTATCCTTAGTTTCATACTCTGGGGTGTAGTAAGTCAATTTATAATCTTTAACACCAGCTTGAAATCCAACACCTGCTTTAGTTTCTGTTTGTGGTGACATAAGTCCCTCCCTATAACTCTTGAATTAAGAATTCTCACAATAACAGGGTCTACTCGATGTTAATTAGGCGTAAATGAAACTTTAGCAAAAATCTCGTAAAACAAAAAGGATATTCAATTAATATAATATCAACTCATTAAAGAAAATTGAGGGCATGCTTAGGTTAATGAATATGTTTCATTCATATATAATGCGTACACCCTGTGTATGTTCTATCCTATAGGAATTCCAATATAGGAATTCGATAGGAATTGAGTTGTTGTTATGGTAAGTTAACACGGTTCGTTATTAAACCATGGATTTGATTTACCAAATCCATAATTATTGTATACTCTTTGATAGATATAGCGCAACCCAAATTAATTCCTAATCCTTATTTTACAAGTTCTTAATAGTTCTCTTTTCTTATTTTGAATGCAAATACCTAACTAAATACTAATAAAATTCTTTGTTGACAGCAATCTATGCTTCACAGTAGTATATATTTTGTATATCGAAGTCCTAGATAGGAAAGTAGAGTAGGCACAGATCCTCCACAAAAGGCAAAATGTATATGAAAAAAAAGATTGATTGAACTTTCCAATGGACTCATTCCATGAGTAAACGATTGAATGGGATTCGCTTGGGCAACGAAATCAAGTCCTGGTCCCCTTTTCTCTCTTATTGAATTAACTAATTCATTTCCTTTTTACTTTTGGATTTTTTTTGATTTGATTTGGCATTATTCAACAATAAAAAAAGAAAAATTTCGACAAATTCCTTTTTTTTAATTATGTGATAATTATGAGAACCAATCCTACTACTTCTCCTCCCGGGGTTTCCACAATTGAAGAAAAAAGTACAGGTCGTATCGATCAAATTATTGGACCCGTGCTGGATGTCACTTTTCCCCCAGGCAAGTTACCTTATATTTATAACGCTTTGGTAGTCCAGAGTAGAGACACTGCCGATAAGCAAATTAATGTGACTTGTGAGGTACAACAATTATTAGGAAATAATCGAGTTAGAGCTGTAGCTATGAGTGCTACGGACGGGTTGATGAGAGGAATGGAAGTGATTGACACGGGAGCTCCTCTCAGTGTTCCGGTCGGTGGAGCTACTCTCGGACGAATTTTCAACGTTCTTGGGGAGCCTGTTGACAATTTGGGTCCTGTAGATAGTAGTGCAACGTTCCCTATTCATAGATCTGCGCCTGCCTTTATCGAGTTAGATACGAAATTATCCATCTTTGAAACAGGTATTAAGGTCGTCGATCTTTTAGCTCCTTATCGACGTGGAGGAAAAATAGGACTATTTGGGGGGGCTGGAGTAGGTAAAACAGTACTGATCATGGAATTAATCAATAACATTGCTAAAGCTCATGGGGGCGTATCCGTATTCGGTGGAGTAGGGGAACGGACTCGTGAAGGAAATGATCTTTATATGGAAATGAAGGAATCCGGAGTAATTAATGAAAAAAATATTGAGGAATCAAAGGTAGCTCTAGTCTATGGCCAAATGAATGAACCACCGGGAGCTCGTATGAGAGTTGGTTTAACTGCCCTAACTATGGCGGAATATTTCCGAGATGTTAATAAGCAAGACGTGCTTTTATTTATCGATAATATCTTTCGTTTTGTTCAAGCAGGATCAGAGGTATCCGCTTTATTAGGGAGAATGCCCTCCGCAGTGGGTTATCAACCTACTCTTAGTACAGAAATGGGTTCTTTGCAAGAAAGAATTGCTTCTACTAAAAAGGGATCTATAACTTCGATTCAAGCAGTTTATGTACCTGCAGACGATTTGACCGACCCTGCCCCTGCCACAACATTTGCACATTTGGATGCTACTACCGTACTTTCCAGAGGATTAGCTTCCAAGGGTATTTATCCAGCAGTAGATCCTTTAGATTCAACCTCGACTATGTTACAGCCTCGGATCGTTGGCAACGAACATTATGAAACTGCGCAAAGAGTTAAGGAAACTTTACAACGTTACAAAGAACTTCAGGACATTATCGCAATTCTTGGCTTGGATGAATTATCGGAAGAGGATCGTTTAACTGTAGCAAGAGCAAGAAAAATTGAGCGTTTCTTATCACAACCGTTCTTTGTGGCAGAAGTTTTTACTGGTTCTCCAGGAAAGTATGTTGCTCTTGCGGAAACTATTAGGGGATTTCAACTAATCCTTTCCGGAGAATTAGACGGCCTACCTGAACAGGCTTTTTATTTGGTGGGT
>NW_028260287.1:0-24733 GCF_056163025.1 Triticum urartu | reverse complement strand
TCATTCTGAGCGAGTACATAAGAAGCGATCCACTTTTTTTCATCGGTTCCAGGGGAAGACCAAAGATCTTGCGCGGCAGGTCCGCCAGAAAAACTCAAAAGAGAAAGAAGTCTCGTTAATCTCTTCATGCTCGTTCCAAGTTCGAAGTACCTTTTGGCCAAAGAAAAACCCGCTTCCTGACACGATTGCCTCTTTATCTTTATATAGATAGATTCTATGGGGTTATTACTTAGTAAGTCTATTTTGTACAAGAGCCCCTCCTATCTGATAGAAAAGGGTCCCATGATCCCGAGCCGATCTTACCTTGGCTCGCAAACCCCAAGTTTGTCTATGAAGAGCTAATCTAATTGTATTTTTTTCTAGAATGGATTTCTTATGTGGAATACTAATGGATAGGGCTTCGTTGCTAAGTGCTACAAGATCTAGTGCACTGGAACTCGTGGTTATGGACCCGAATCCTTTAGTATGGAACATTGTCTTTTCCAAGTAAAAACCCCTAGTATATGAAAGAATGAAAAGGTGCTTTCGTTCTTGTGGAATAAGAAGCCCTCGTACCTTAATGAAAGGAAAATCGTAATTTTTCGTTAGGTATTTGACCAAATAGGATCGTCCAGTTCCTACAGAACCTATCACTAAAATACCCGATAGGGCTAAGCGGAACGAAAAGGGTTTTCCATGAGATGGTAAATGAAAACGATTAGTCCCACACGAGGTTTGGGAATAAGTGATTGTCTGATAATGAGCAAGGAATATACGTCTTTCTGCTAAAGAGGATCTATTAAACTCATAATTCATTAGATCCTTGTTATCAATGCCAACTAGGTATCATAAGTAAATGGATCCCGGTTGTTCAATCCTTTGATAACCAAGGTCATTCTTTGCTAAAGAGAAATGATCACTATGAGTCAGACTCAATAGAATTGGATCCATTCCAAATAGCGAGAATTAGGATTCTTGATCCCTCTCAATCTCTCTTTCAATTCGAGGATCCAGAGAGGTGTTTTCATAGTCATCTCCGAATATTTGCCATCTCGGAATATTTTCGATTTCATTTTTCTATGATATGTCTTTCTATATGAAAATTGGTTATTTACGATGTACGATGATCCCTGTTAAGCATCCATGGCTGAATGGTTAAAGCGCCCAACTCATAATTGGTAAATTTGCGGGTTCAATTCCTGCTGGATGCACACGAACGGGAACATTCCATAAGTCTATTGGAACTGGCTCTCTATCCATGGAATCTCATCCATCATCCATACATAACGAATTGGTATGGTATATTCATACCATAACATAAGAACAATAAGAACTCGAATTCTTATCGATACTGGAACTCAGAGCATAGGAGGGAAAGTCGATTTATGGATGGAATCAAATACGCAGTATTTACAGAAAAAAGTCTTCGTTTATTGGGAAAGAATCAATATACTTTTAATGTCGAATCGGGATTCACTAAGACAGAAATAAAGCATTGGGTCGAACTCTTCTTTGGTGTTAAGGTGGTAGCTGTGAATAGCCATCGACTACCTGGAAAAGGTAGAAGAATAGGACCTATTCTGGGCCATACAATGCATTACAGACGTATGATCATTACCCTTCAACCGGGTTATTCTATTCCACTTCTAGATAGAGAAAAAAACTAAAGGAGAATACTTAATAATACGGCGAAACATTTATACAAAACACCTATCCCGAGCACACGCAAGGGAACCGTAGACAGGCAAGTGAAATCCAATCCACGAAATAATTTGATCCATGGACGGCACCGTTGTGGTAAAGGTCGTAATTCCAGAGGAATCATTACCGCAAGGCATAGAGGGGGAGGTCATAAGCGCCTATACCGTAAAATAGATTTTCGACGGAATCAAAAAGACATATCTGGTAGAATCGTAACCATAGAATACGACCCTAATCGAAATGCATACATTTGTCTCATACACTATGGGGATGGTGAGAAGAGATATATTTTACATCCCAGAGGGGCTATAATTGGAGATACTATTGTTTCTGGTACAAAAGTTCCTATATCAATGGGAAATGCCCTACCTTTGAGTGCGGTTTGAACTATTGATTTACGTAATTGGAAGTAACCAATTAGGTTTACGACGAAACCTAGAAATCGATCACTGATCCAATTTGACTACCTCTACGGGATAGACCTCAACAGAAAACTGTTGAGTAACGGCAGCAAGTGATTGAGTTCAGTAGTTCCTCATAGAAAATTATTGGCTCTAGAGATATGGTAATATGGAGAAGACAAAATTGTTTGAAGCACGCACAGAACCGGAAGCGCCCCTTGTTTCAAAGAGAGGAGGACGGGTTATTCACATTTAATTTGATGGTCAGAGGCAAATTGAAAGCTAAGCAGTGGTAATTAAGACCCCCGGGGGAAAATAGGGATGTCTCCTACGTTACCCATAATATGTGGAAGTATCGACGTAATTTCATAGAGTCATTCGATCTGAATGCTACATGAAGAACATAAGCCAGATGACGGAACGCAGAGACCTAGGATGTAGAAGATCATAACATGAGCGATTCGGCAGATTTGGATTCCTTTCCTATATATCCACTCATGTGGTACTTCATCATATGATTCATATAAGATCCATCTGTCTAGAGATCGTCATATACATCTAGAAAGCCGTATGCTTTGGAAGAAGCTTGTACAGTTTGGGAAGGGGTTTTTTGAGAGAAAAGAAGAATCTACTTCAACCGATATGCCCTTAGGCACGGCCATGCATAACATAGAAATCACACGTGGAAGGGGTGGGCAATTAGCTAGAGCAGCAGGTGCTGTAGCGAAACTCATTGCAAAAGAGGGTAAATCGGCCACTTTAAGATTACCATCTGGGGAGGTCCGTTTAGTATCCCAAAACTGCTTAGCAACAGTCGGACAAGTGGGTAATGTTGGGGTGAACCAAAAAAGTTTGGGTAGAGCCGGATCTAAGTGTTGGCTAGGTAAACGCCCCGTAGTAAGAGGGGTAGTTATGAACCCTGTGGACCACCCCCATGGGGGCGGTGAAGGGAAAGCTCCCATTGGTAGAAAAAAACCCACAACCCCTTGGGGTTATCCTGCGCTTGGAAGAAGAACTAGGAAAAGGAAAAAATATAGCGATAGTTTTATTCTTCGTCGCCGTAAGTAAATACGTAACTAGGAATATGGAAAATTGCATTTTTGGAATTTGCAATAATGCGATGGGCGAACGACGGGAATTGAACCCGCGCATGGTGGATTCACAATCCACTGCCTTGATCCACTTGGCTACATCCGCCCCTTATCCAGCTAAAGGATTTTTTTCTTTTTTCCATTGATCATTATTCTATTTATTCTGACCTCCGTACTTCGATCGAGATATTGGACATAGAATGCCACTCTTTAAAAAGGAAAAAAGGAGTAATCAGCTGTGACACGAAAAAAAACGAATCCTTTTGTAGCTCATCATTTATTGGCAAAGATAGAAAAGGTCAATATGAAGGAGGAGAAAGAAACAATAGTAACGTGGTCCCGGGCATCTAGCATTCTACCCACAATGGTTGGCCATACAATCGCGATTCATAATGGAAAGGAACATATACCTATTTACATAACAAATCCTATGGTAGGTCGCAAATTGGGGGAATTCGTGCCTACTCGGCATTTCACGAGTTATGAAAATGCAAGAAAGGATACTAAATCTCGTCGTTAACTGAATTCTGAATAGAAAGATTAAGAAGAAAAAAAGATTCAAAATAAAGACAGAAATACCCAATATCTTGCTAGAACAAGATATTGGGTATTTCTGTCTTCAAAAATTCTTATATGTTAGCAGAAAAACCTTATCCATTAATAGATGGAACTTCAACAGCAGCTAAGTCTAGAGGGAAGTTGTGAGCATTACGTTCGTGCATTACTTCCATACCAAGGTTAGCACGGTTGATGATATCAGCCCAAGTATTAATAACGCGACCTTGACTATCAACTACAGATTGGTTGAAATTGAAACCATTTAGGTTGAAAGCCATAGTACTAATACCTAAAGCAGTGAACCAGATTCCTACTACAGGCCAAGCAGCCAAGAAGAAGTGTAAAGAACGAGAGTTGTTGAAACTAGCATATTGGAAGATTAATCGGCCAAAATAACCATGAGCAGCCACAATATTATAAGTTTCTTCCTCTTGACCAAATTTGTAACCCTCATTAGCGGATTCATTTTCAGTAGTTTCCCTGATCAAACTAGAGGTTACCAAGGAACCATGCATAGCACTGAATAGGGAACCGCCGAATACACCAGCTACACCTAACATGTGGAATGGATGCATAAGGATGTTGTGCTCTGCCTGGAATACAATCATAAAGTTGAAAGTACCAGAGATTCCTAAAGGCATACCATCAGAAAAGCTTCCTTGACCAATAGGGTAAATCAAGAAAACAGCAGTAGCAGCTGCAACAGGAGCTGAATATGCAACAGCAATCCAAGGACGCATACCCAGACGGAAACTAAGTTCCCACTCACGACCCATATAACAAGCTACACCAAGTAAGAAGTGTAGAACAATTAGCTCATAAGGACCACCATTGTATAACCACTCATCAACAGATGCAGCTTCCCAAATTGGGTAAAAGTGCAATCCGATCGCCGCAGAAGTAGGGATAATAGCACCAGAGATAATATTGTTTCCATAAAGTAAAGAACCAGAAACAGGCTCACGAATACCATCAATATCTACTGGAGGGGCAGCGATGAAGGCGATAATAAATACAGAAGTTGCGGTCAATAAGGTAGGGATCATCAAAACACCGAACCATCCGATGTAAAGACGATTTTCAGTGCTAGTTATCCAGTTGCAGAAGCGACCCCACAGGCTTGTACTTTCGCGTCTCTCTAAAATTGCAGTCATGGTAAGATCTTGGTTTATTCAAATTGCAAGGACTCCCAAGCACACGTATTAACTAGAATATAGATAATAGAAGGCTTGTTATTTAACAGTATAACATAGACTATATACCAATGTCAACCAAGTCAGCCCAAAGATTAGCTATCCATATAACTAAATTAACCAAACCAATAATTTTGTATTTGTAAATGAAGTGAGTCAAAGTGAAAAACTTTGATGGGTCTTTTCTATATGGGTTGCCCGGGACTCGAACCCGGAACTAGTCGGATGGAGTAGATAATTCTTCCTTGTTACAATAGAGAAAAATCCCTCCCCAAATCGTGCTTGCATTTTTCATTGCACACGACTTTCCCTATGTAGAAATAGCCAATTTCTATTCCAAAGAGGAAGTTCTACTAATTTTTTTAATTAGTAAGTTGATTCACCTACTCTTTATTATAATAAAAAGAACATTTCAGAATGAAAAATAGAAAAGTTTTTTCTTGATCATTTATCAACCCTTTCCTGTTTCTTAATTTCGTCTAATGATTAATTAAGAGGGTTGACCAGGTCATTGATACGTATAATATCCAAATACCAAATACGCTCAGTGTGTGATCCACAGAAAGAAAAAAGAGTTGTTTTGGTGAACATCAAAGAAAAAACTTGCTCTTCTTCCATAAAAAATTCTTCTAAAAATGCCGAACCCAATCGTTGCATAAAAGTTCGTACCGTGCTTTTATGTTTACGAGCTAAAGTTCTAGCACATGAAAGTCGAAGTATATACTTTAGTCGATACAAAGTCCGTTTTTTCGAAGATCCACTATGATAATGAAAAAGATTTCTACATATCCGACCAAATCGATCAAGAATATCCCAATCTGATAAATCTGTCCAAATGGGTTTACTAATAGGATGCCCCGATCCAGTACAAAATTGAGCTTTTGATAAGTATCCTATGAGGAGAGTAGCGGGGACTATGGTATCGAATTTTTTCATTCGAGTATCTATTAGAAATGAATTCTCCAGCATTTGATTCCTTACTAACAAAGAACTTTTTTGTACACTTGAAAGGTACCCCATAAAATCGAAGCAAGAGTTTGCTAATTGGTTTATATGGATTCTTCGCGGCTGAGTCCAAAAACAGAAATAATATTGCCAGAAATTGATAAGGTAGCATTTCCATTTCTTCTTCAAAAAAAAAGTGCCTTTTGATGCAAGAATTGCCTTTCCTTGATATCGAACATAATGCATAAGAGGATCCATAAAGAACCATAGGGTTTTCCGAGAAAAACCAGGGTACATTATCCCAAAATGTTCCATCTTCCTAGAAAAGTGGATTCGTTCCAGAAAAGTTCCAGAAGATGCTAATGGTAAGCAAGAAGATTGTTTACGAAGAAACAACAAAAAAAATTCATATTCTGATACATAAGAGTTATATAGGAATTGAAATAGTCTTTTATTTTCTTTTTGAAAAAAAAAAATGGATTTCATTGAAGTAATAAAACTATTCCAATTCGAATAATAGTTGAGAAAGAATCGCAATAAATGCAAAGATGGAACATCTTGGATACGGTATTGAAGGAGTTGAACCAGGATTTCCAAATGGATAGGATAGGGTATTTCTATATGTGATAGATAATCCAAATGCAAAAATTTGTCTTCTAAAAAGGGAAATATTGAATGAATAGAGCGTAAATTCTGAAACTTTGGTATTTCTTTTTCTTTCAGACAAAAAAATTCCCGTAGCGAGAATGGGATTTCCACAACGATCGCAAACCCTTCAGATAGAATCTGAGAATAAAACTCAGAATAAAAATAATTTTTGTAATCCAATAATCGATCTTGGTTAGGATGATTAACCGAGTTATCCAAAAAATTCTGCTGATACATTCGAATAATTAAACGTTTCACAAGTAGTGAACTAAATTTCTTGTTATTACAACTAACAACTATTTCCACAGGTTCAGAACCATTTAATCCATAATGGTGGGCAAATGCATAAATATATTCCTGAAAGAGAAGTGGGTAGACAAAGTATTGTTGACGAGATTTATGTTTTTCTGAATACCCTTCGAATTTTTCCATTTGTATTTCTACTTGAATCAGAGAGAAGAAGCATTTCTCGGTTTATCGAATGATGATACATAGTGCAATATGGTCAGAACAGGGTGTTGCATTTTTAATACAAACCCTGGAAAGAAAGGGAGTCTAATCCACAGATCTTTTTCTGCTCCTTTTCTACCCAATTAGTTTATGTTTGTTCTAATTAAAAAAAAAGAACAGAACAAGTTTTTTATTTTTGCAGGCCAATCGCTCTTTTGACTTTGGAATACAGCCTCTTTATCAATATACTGCTTCTTTTACACATTCAATCCATAACATCCCTTATTCAATCCATAATCAAGAATAATTAGGATTTCTAAAAAAAAAAAGAAAAAATAAAGGGTCCACTCATAGGAAAACCCAACCTTTCCCCGCATCCGGCACTAATCTATTTTTAACGTCTAATTAGAGCGGGGAATCATTCCAATTAGGAAGTTCAGCTCGTTGCTTTTTATTTTACCAGAATTGGAGCCAGGCTCTATCCATTTATTCATTAGACCCAGAAAATCGTAATTTTGGATTCCATTCAAAAAAGATTGATTTTATTACGACATGCTATTTTTTCCATTCATTACCTTTGAGGATCAGTCGTGGTCTTCTAGACTCTACCAAGAGTCTGGACGAATTTGTTGTTTCATCCAAATGTGTAAAAGATCATAGTCGCACTTAAAAGCCGAGTACTCTACCATTGAGTTAGCAACCCAGATAAAAAAAGGATCTTAGATACGATCGAAATCCAAAAATCAATGGAATTACACCGCGCGCTTCTGTCAAAACATTGAACTAGCAAGACATCAAAAGATTTTTTTTATCGACCATGAAAAACACTCAAATGCCAAAACGAACAGGTCCGGTGAAATTCCACTAAAGTAAAGTTAAAAAAAGAGCGACCCTAATCACGATGGCCAAATTCTCCTTATTTTTAGCGATTTTTATTAACAAAAAATATATATTATAAAAAATATATATTATATTGTATGAGAATACATGCAAGAGGAACACCCTTATCATTTGAGCGAAGTGTAGGCGGAAAAATTGAATATGGAGTGAGGATAAAGAGACCCATCTATCTACAAATTCTATTTGTTCAATAGACCTTTGTCAATGGAAATACAATGGTAAGAAAACAAATTAGATAGAAAAAGTAAATAAAATAGGGGCTTATGTTGGATTGGCACGATATAATATAAATCCAAATAGGATTAAAAAAGAGGTAAATTGTGTCTAAATAATTAGACAACTAGGAATACTAATAATCTTCTCCTATCCTATTTTTTGATTCATTTAGTTCTTCAATTAACTCAAAGTTCTTTCTTTTTCTTTAAAGAATTCTGCCTTCCTTAAAATATCATAAACAGTTCTTGTTGGTTGAGCACCCTTTTCAAGGAAATAGAGAATAGCTGGAACATTTAAACAAGTTTGATTCTTTATCGGATCATAAAAACCTACTTTTTGAAGATCTCTTCCTTCTCTTCGAGATCGAACATCAATTGCAACGATTCGATAGACAGCTTATTGGGATAGATGTAGATAAACAACGCCCCCCCCTAGAAACGTATATGAGGTTTTCTCCTCATACGGCTCGAGAAAATGATTCGAATTTCTGTCGATAATAATAGAAATTAGACTATGACGTGCATTAATTTCCTTACAGAAAAAACAAATTTCATTTATACTCATGACTCAAGTGGGCTAATTTTGCCTGACAAACTTCGAAGGCAAAATCCTTCCAAAATTTTTGAGTCGTCTTTAAACTCTTTTCTTTGTCTCATTTCGAACGAATTGACTTTTATTCCTTATTCTAATCCAACTCTGTTGTTGAGACAATTGAAAATTGTGTTTACTTGTTCTGGAATCCTTTATCTTTGATTTGTGAAATCCTTGGGTTTAGACATTACTTCGGGAATTCCTATTTTTTTCTTTCAAAAGAGTAGCAACATACCCTTTTTTCTTATTTCCTTCGATAAAGCATTTATCTCTTCTATAGAAATCTAATAAGAGGGATTGATTCTGATATACTTTTATTGGACTTTCTTCTTATTTTAACCTTTCGATTTATTTCTATATTAAGGATAGACTGACAAAGTTGGCCTAATTTATTAGTTTTCACTAACCCTAGATTCTTTCCCTTGATAAAAAAAATTCTGTCCTCTCGAGCTCCATCGTGTACTATGTTACTTAAACCCAGCGCAAATTTGGTTCGGAACGAATAGAACAGGCTATGTCGAGCCAAGAGCATTTTCATTACTATGGAAAATGATGGATAGCAAAATCCACAATCGATCATGTCCTTCAAGTCGCACGTTGCTTTCTACCACATCGTTTTAAACGAAGTTTTACCATAACAAACATTCCTCTTTTCATTGCAAAGTGGTATAGAGAATTGATCCAATATGGATGGAATCATGAATAGTCATTGGTTTAGTTTTTTTATACTAATTAAAACTTGCTATCTATGGAGCAATATGGATAAAAGAAAGTAAGTATTTATCCGGGAAGCCTCCGCCAAGATCCAATTTATTTAAACCCATATTAAAATTCTATCATATGAATGAAACATAGTTTGAAAAAGACGACTAAACAAGTTTGCTTAAAACTTATTTATTCTTAAATTTCCACCCTCAACGGATGGCTCGAGATGATCAATCTTGAAGTGAGAAAAGAAGGATTGACTCTTCCTCAATAAATAAACTATCAACCTCCAAAAAAGTTTAATTAATTTAATTACTAGAATTAGAATTCTAGTAGTAATATATTTTTTCAGTACCAAAAACAATTAACTATAATAACTAAATAAACTATTCCAATGAAAAGATTGAAAGTTTTTGGTAGTTATAGAATTCTCGTACTTCTTCAACTCGAATACCAAAAGGAAGAAAAAAATATGACTAAGTGATTTTATAGTAGAGGCATATCCTGAATGTGCTTGATAGATCCCATTTTTTCATGAAAATAAAGATAGTCAATTTGACTGGACTTAAGACTTTATTATGTTTTCTGAGAAAGAATAAGATATCATTATTCTCTTTAATAAACTTTTGTCTCGTACGGAATACTATATGATTTCACCGTTTGTTTCATCAGAAACAATCTGGGACGGAAGGATTCGAACCTCCGAGTAACGGGACCAAAACCCGCTGCCTTACCACTTGGCCACGCCCCATTTCGGGTTTTATGCGACACTAATAAACACTAGTATGTTTATTTGTTATTCGTCAATACCATTTCAATTACATAAAAAAGGAGGGATATTCTCTTGCTAGTATTCTACACATGCGGATAATATAGAATCAAAAAAATGCATTGATCATTACATGGAATTCTATTAAGATATTATATGAAAGTCGAATTTATTCCACTCTCATTTGAGAGTGCGAATACAAGGAGGTATTTTGTGTTTGGGAAAGTCCGAAGAAAAAAGATTTTGAATCTGCCTTTTCCTTCTTTCCCTTAAAAAAATAACTCAAGAAAAATCCAATTATTTACTCTACAAGAATGAAATGCTTGTTATGCCTAATATACTTAGTTTAACCTGTATCTGTTTTAATTCTGTTCTTTATCCTACTAGTTTTTTCTTTGCCAAATTACCCGAAGCTTATGCTATTTTCAATCCAATCGTGGATATTATGCCTGTTATACCTCTATTCTTTTTTCTATTAGCCTTTGTTTGGCAAGCTGCTGTAAGTTTTCGATGAAATCTTTAGTACTCTGTATGCCAAATTGAATGATGTGTTCATTCCAAAAAAATTTTAAAATGGGTAAAAGCCGAGAAGTTTTATATTTTTATATTATGAACCTTCGATTCTAAAATTTAAATTCTTCTACATTGAATGGGTAGCTACAGCAATAAATTTGGATCAGCCTTTCTACTCCCCTGCACCTAGGTTGAGCAGGTACCATAAAGGTACCTACACAATACCTAACCACCTAACCCTATTTTTGCTATTGATAAGAGTGCTTATTATAAAAGAATTCTTGCAATTTTTTTCAAGAATTCTTTTTTGCATTTTTAGGTATAAAAAAAAACCATCCTAGTGGATCCGTGTGGTAAGGAAAAACTGGTAATCTATTCCTTAAAAAAAAATCTTGGAGATTATGTAATGCTTACTCTCAAACTTTTTGTTTATACAGTAGTGATATTCTTTGTTTCACTCTTTATCTTTGGATTCTTATCTAATGACCCAGGACGGAATCCTGGACGCGAGGAGTAAAAATTCAGTTTTTTTTTTTCTTATTGGATTTGTTTCGTACATTTATCTATGAGAAAATCCGGGGGTCAGAATTCTTTCCAATTCGAAAGTCCCAAATGATCCAAGGGAGCGGAAAGAGAGGGATTCGAACCCTCGGTACAAAAAAATTGTACAACGGATTAGCAATCCGCCGCTTTAGTCCACTCAGCCATCTCTCCACGTTCCAAAGCGAAAGGTTTCCGTGATATGATATAGGCAAGAAATAAGAAATAACGGTTGCAAAAAACCCCTTTTTTTTCTTTCAAAAGTCTATAAAAATTATATTGCCAATTCCATTTTAATTATATTCTTTTTTCTTAATGTTAATAAAAAAAGAAGAAAATTCTTGTTTTTTCTTTCTAAAAATCGATATTGGCCGAGAGACAATCAAATAGATTTTCTCTTTAGCGGGCATTTCCATATAGGACTTGTTATAATTATAATAAAACAAGCAGGTTATATAAAAAAAACGCTTTTTTTGTCGATTATTTATCAAGAAAGCAAAAAGGGTTCTTATCAAATCCACCATAAAATTGGAAAGAAGCATAAAGTAAGTAGACCTGACTCCTTTAATGATGCCTCTATCCGCTATTCTGATATATAAATTCGATGTAGATGAAATTGTATAAGCGAATTTTTTTTATTTCCTTAGACTTAGACCGCGCAAGACAAGAATTTTTCGCTATTTACGATTTCATATTCTTGTTACTAGATGTTCTATAGGAATAAGAAGAAATCGCAACTCCTTTGCGCTACACATAAAATTGGATTTCGAAGGTCCATTTTTTTTTTTCAGAATCCTCTATTATTTTAGTTCTTCCACCCATGCAATAGAGAGGGAATGGGAAAAGAAGGGTTACTTTTATTTGCATTTTTCCCTTAAAAGATAGACTTTGAAATAGGAGTCTTGGAATAATGCTGAATTCAAAGGTTTATTTCTTTCTATAGTATAAGAAAAACAATTTATTTCTATTTCTATAGTATAAGAAAAACAAATAAATAGTATAAGAAAAACAAATCGAATCAAATTCATGGATTTACCACGACCTCGGTTGTGACTGTGACTCCATAGATAAAAATGGGAAATTTCTCTCTTCGAGACCATTGAAAAAGGGCATTGAACGAGAAAGAAATCGTCCACAGATAATAAAACTATCATATGCCTTGGAAAGTGATATGAGGTGCTCGGAAATGGTTGAAGTAATTGAATAGGAGGATCACTATGACTATAGCCCTTGGTAGAATTCCTAAAGAAGAAAATGATCTATTTGATACTATGGATGACTGGTTACGAAGGGACCGTTTCGTTTTTGTAGGATGGTCTGGCCTATTGCTCTTTCCTTGTGCTTATTTCGCTTTAGGGGGTTGGTTTACAGGGACAACTTTTGTAACTTCTTGGTATACCCATGGATTGGCTAGTTCCTATTTGGAAGGTTGTAATTTCTTAACCGCAGCAGTTTCTACCCCTGCCAATAGTTTAGCACACTCTTTGTTGCTACTATGGGGGCCCGAAGCACAAGGAGATTTTACTCGTTGGTGTCAATTAGGCGGTCTATGGACTTTTGTAGCTCTCCACGGGGCTTTTGCACTAATAGGTTTCATGTTACGCCAATTTGAACTTGCTCGGTCTGTTCAATTGCGGCCTTATAATGCAATCTCATTCTCTGGTCCAATTGCTGTTTTTGTTTCTGTATTCCTTATTTATCCACTGGGGCAATCTGGTTGGTTCTTTGCGCCGAGTTTTGGCGTAGCAGCGATATTTCGATTCATCCTTTTCTTCCAAGGATTTCATAATTGGACGTTGAACCCATTTCATATGATGGGAGTTGCCGGAGTATTAGGTGCGGCTCTGCTATGCGCTATTCATGGAGCGACCGTAGAAAACACTCTATTTGAGGACGGTGATGGTGCAAATACCTTCCGTGCTTTTAACCCAACTCAAGCTGAAGAAACTTATTCAATGGTCACTGCTAACCGCTTTTGGTCCCAAATCTTTGGTGTTGCTTTTTCCAATAAACGTTGGTTACATTTCTTTATGCTATTTGTACCCGTCACCGGTTTATGGATGAGTGCTATTGGCGTAGTTGGCTTGGCTCTGAACTTACGTGCCTATGACTTTGTTTCCCAGGAAATCCGTGCAGCGGAAGATCCTGAATTTGAGACTTTCTACACCAAAAATATTCTTTTAAACGAGGGTATTCGTGCGTGGATGGCAGCTCAGGATCAGCCTCATGAAAATCTTATATTCCCTGAGGAGGTTCTACCACGTGGAAACGCTCTTTAATGGAACTTTCGTTTTAGCTGGTCGTGACCAAGAAACCACCGGCTTTGCTTGGTGGGCTGGGAATGCCAGACTTATCAATTTGTCCGGTAAACTGCTTGGAGCTCATGTAGCTCATGCCGGATTAATCGTATTCTGGGCCGGAGCAATGAACCTATTTGAAGTGGCCCATTTCGTACCAGAAAAGCCCATGTATGAACAAGGGTTGATTTTACTTCCACACTTAGCTACTCTAGGTTGGGGAGTAGGGCCAGGGGGGGAAGTTCTAGATACTTTTCCGTACTTTGTATCTGGCGTACTTCACCTAATTTCCTCCGCAGTCTTAGGCTTCGGTGGCATTTATCACGCGCTTCTGGGACCCGAGACTCTTGAGGAATCTTTTCCATTCTTTGGTTATGTCTGGAAAGATAGAAATAAAATGACTACAATTTTGGGTATTCACTTAATTTTGTTAGGTCTAGGTGCTTTTCTTCTAGTACTCAAGGCTCTTTATTTTGGCGGTGTATATGATACCTGGGCCCCTGGGGGGGGAGATGTAAGAAAAATTACCAATTTGACCCTTAGTCCCAGTGTTATATTTGGTTATTTACTAAAATCTCCTTTTGGTGGAGAAGGGTGGATTGTTAGTGTAGATGATTTAGAAGATATAATTGGTGGGCATGTATGGTTGGGTTTTATTTGTGTATTTGGCGGAATTTGGCATATTTTAACCAAACCCTTCGCATGGGCTCGCCGTGCATTTGTATGGTCTGGAGAAGCTTACTTGTCTTATAGTTTAGCTGCTTTATCTGTCTTTGGTTTTATCGCTTGTTGTTTTGTATGGTTCAATAATACAGCTTATCCGAGTGAGTTTTATGGACCCACCGGGCCAGAAGCTTCTCAAGCTCAAGCATTTACTTTTCTAGTTAGAGACCAGCGTCTTGGAGCTAATGTGGGATCCGCTCAAGGACCCACAGGTTTAGGTAAATATCTAATGCGTTCCCCAACTGGGGAGGTTATCTTTGGAGGGGAAACTATGCGTTTTTGGGACCTTCGTGCTCCATGGTTAGAACCTCTAAGGGGCCCCAACGGTTTGGACTTGAGTAGGTTGAAAAAAGACATACAACCTTGGCAAGAACGACGCTCAGCAGAATATATGACCCACGCTCCTTTAGGCTCTTTAAATTCCGTGGGTGGCGTAGCTACCGAGATCAATGCAGTTAATTATGTCTCTCCTAGAAGTTGGTTATCAACTTCTCATTTTGTTCTAGGATTCTTCTTTTTTGTGGGCCATTTATGGCATGCAGGAAGAGCCCGAGCTGCTGCAGCAGGTTTTGAAAAGGGAATCGATCGTGATTTGGAACCTGTTCTTTACATGAACCCTCTTAACTAAGATTTTCTTATTTATACCTGTTCTACTTTTTTTCTGTTCTGGCTCGGTTATTCCATCTAGCCGAGCCATTCATTCCTTTTTATGAAAGAAAGATAAGGGACAGAAAAAAAAAATAAATAAAAATGAAAGAAACAAACGTATTCAATAAGCAAAAGGAGAGAGAGGGATTCGAACCCTCGATAGTTCCTAGAACTATACCGGTTTTCAAGACCGGAGCTATCAACCACTCAGCCATCTCTCCACAGCCTAATCCTTATTTTACTCCTACAAATAGAACATAGCCATATAAAAAATAAAAAGATTTATTAGCCTCTAGAAAGATATCAGATACAAGTTCCTTTTCGATATATCTCTGTATACTGTATACACGGATACAGGATCCGCTATACCCGCTTGTGAAATAAAGAGTAAATAATCTCTTCTCACCCCCATATCCAAATAAAAAAGCGGTTTAAGTAATAAATTTGAATTAAAGAGAAGAATCAATGGATTCATGATTAAACCCCTCCTACTTCTTGTATTTTTTTACAATTTTGGTTTAAGTGAGGGATCAAATATGTAGTCAACTTTATTTGATGGTAGCTTGGAGGATTAGAAATATGACTATTGCTTTCCAATTAGCTGTTTTTGCATTAATTGCGACTTCCTCAGTCTTAGTAATTAGTGTACCCCTTGTATTTGCTTCTCCTGATGGTTGGTCAAATAATAAAAATGTTGTATTTTCCGGTACATCATTATGGATTGGACTAGTCTTTCTCGTAGCTATTCTGAATTCTCTCATTTCTTAAATGAAATTTGGTTAATATTTATTAACCCCATAAAAAAGAAATAATAAAGGCCATTTCTTCTAAAAAATTAGAATAGTGAGACGTATTAAAACGCAATTTGCGTTCCGAATTGCTAGCTCTTCTCTTTCAGTATTATGAAATTCCATTCCCATTAGAATATTCATTGACAGATAATAAAAAAAGGAAAACTCTAATATAATAGAAAATGAAATGAAACGGTCGACCCAGACATAGAAGGTCGACCCAGGCGGATATACGCTATAAAATATATACCGTAGCGAGCGTAGTTCAATGGTAAAATATCTCCTTGCCAAGGAGAAGATACGGGTTCGATTCCCGCCGCTCGCCCGCTTAATTTATCAAAGTACTATGATAAAAAGTTTAGTCTAGTTAACTGTTTAACTACTTATATTAAATTAAGTATTAATTAGGTGTTAGTCTAGTGCCGTATCCCTTACTATCTTACCCTTCCTTTGCATCCCACTCAAAAAAAGAGGGCGCTCCAGAGGCAGAAATAGAACTCGCCAACAGAGCTCCAAAAATTGGGTATTAACTGAGACAAACAACGGGCAAACTTTTTTTAAAGGGAAGGGAGAGGTAGACTGTCCCTTTCGTTTCATTTTTATTTTCTGCAGGGTAGGGAGAGGCCTTGCGCCTTCTTTTTTTGAAGGCAAGTGACTTCGCAAACTGCTCAATTTTGCCCTCTAGGGCCGGGAACTAATGAATAAAAAAGGGTTGGATACGCCCCTCTACCATACATATCTAGAGAAATAGAATAGTCCTTTTATACAGACTGCTAAGTGCGGAGACGGGAATCGAACCCGTGACCTCAAGGTTATGAGCCTCGTGAGCTACCAAACTGCTCTACTCCGCTCTGGAGTACCAGAAACTGGTGGACAAAAAAGGCTTGAATACAAGCCTCTAACATGTCTAGACAAATAGAATACTCCTTTTATACAGAATGGAGCGGGTAGCGGGAATCGAACCCGCATCGTTAGCTTGGAAGGCTAGGGGTTATAGTCGACGTTGGTTGATTATTTTTAACGTCTCTAATTCAAAACCGAACATGAAATTTTGATTTCATTCGGCTCCTTTATGGATATTCTCACCACTTAACATCTATGTCAGCTTTTCTATTTGAATGGAACCAAAGCTCTCCGCTTTCTAGATGATCCTTATAGAGTAGGAGATAGAAATTCTATCTAAATTCATCTAATCTACTTACTTCGTTCCCTAATTTCATTCAAGAGATCCTGAGGAAAAGAATTGGGTTTCCACCGAGCTGAAACAATATGCGGATGGTTCTAGTAAACCAAAACTATCGTTTTTTAGCTATTTGGCTTCCTTATTCCTTATTTTAAGAAGATTTAGTTACGATTGGAAATCAACTTTTTTGTATCTTCATCCATAGATCCTTTACTCATATTTTCAAAATTGGAATACTTAATCCAATGCAAAATTATGCTTCGCGACTCTGTACTCATAATCCTATTTTTATTTTGGATGCAATTTAAATTAGTCTTTGGATACAAATCGCCAGAATGTATATTCTTCCTCAATATGCTATTGAGAGGAAAAGGATTTAATCCTTTATAAGAACTAAAGTTTTCATCGGAATATAAAAATAAAAAACTTAAGGATGCCTTAAGTATATCATTTCAAATTCAGTTATTAATAGAACGAATCACACTTTTACCACTAAACTATACCCGCTACATTGTAGATTATGGTATAAATGGTACCCTTTGTCAAGGATAGCCATTTGACAAGAAGGCTAATTCCCCCTTATTGAATCAGATGGAGAAGGTTCATGACACTGAGCCGTTGGTACTTCTACTTCGATCGCTCGCCTTTACTTTAGGATTTAGATAGCCCCTCTGGTCTGTAAAAAAAATCTTTTCTTACCATGCTAATAGCGCCTGAACCAAATGTATTTATTTTGATTAGGATCCTATTCTACGGTTACGACTACAATAATAATTATTTACTTTGCAAGGACGTAAGTGTGTCAGACTGCTAAATTGTTTTATTATTCCTACAATATAAACTAGGGGATATAGGGGGTAACACTGTCCCTATAAATTCCTTTTTTCCTTTTCTTTTTTGTCCAGAATTGAACAAAAAAGAAATTATGGAAGATGTTTTCTTCCCCCATTAAGTCCGAGCCATAGAGTAAGAGTGAGATGAGTTTTCCAAATTCATCATAGACTTTCCCTATGGCTTGATAGAAGTAAGCAGCAAAGAGTCGTAACTTAAAGAAAAAAACGGACAGGGCCGACAGATTTACCTGATGTAAAGAAGATCCTAAAAGTCTCTGATTAGTCGACTCTCTCCATTTAACACTTTCCTCTCTCTCCTTTTTTCCACTGACTCAATTCTAGTTTATTAGATTCTTGTTTAAAAGAATGCAAAAAGTTCAATAGAACTAAGAACACATAAAAAATAGCATAGAGGATCAAGGCCATTACCAAAAGTTCCTCCCAAGGATCCTATATCCTATTGGGTATCTGTTCCCCGCCTTTTCCCGCTAGGATCGGAAATCTTATATTTTCCATATCCATATACCGTTGAATCCTTGGGGTTCCAGAATCCGCCTATTTTACTAGTCTTCGGAAACGGAAAACCCTGAACCAAGAAGAGTTGGATATGTTATGTAGGGTATGTTTTTTTTTATTAATTTTATTTTGAGCTCTCAAGATATCGATATATACATATACAATCTCTACATAATGTCTCTCTCTCTATCTCTATATATTATATATATAATATGTACATTATGCAGTAGACCCATAATGGGAAATCCAAGTGGCTAATTTTTGAATTAAATAAAAAGCCCTTTTAACTCAGTGGTAGAGTAATGCCATGGTAAGGCATAAGTCATCGGTTCAAATCCGATAAAGGGCTTTTTAAATTAGTGGTAGAGTAATCTCGTGCTAAGACGTAAGTCGTTGGTTCGAATCTGATAGAGTACTTTTCTACTAAATTGATTCACTTTTTTTCTTTGTTTTTGAAACTTTCTCTATATTTTTAGAGAATTTTATGACTTAGTGCGGGATGGATGCATTTTTGGTATGAACACTAAATGAAGCACGGAGAATTAATCTATAACGATCAACTAAAAAAAATCCTAGATGAAAACATAACAGAAAAGTTGGAAAAACTCTTTGCTTTGGATCTATTTATACTTTTCGAGTATATTGACAATTCCAAAAAACTGCTCATACTATGATTATAGTATAATCACGAGCGGTTGTATATGGCCCTATCGTCTAGTGATGCCCCTATCGTCTAGTGGTTCAGGACATCTCTCTTTCAAGGAGGCAGCGGGGATTCGACTTCCCCTGGGGGTAGGGAGTATTATGAAAGGAGGTTAATCATAGATTAGCAAAAACCCTAGAATAAATTCTTCCTGGGTCGATGCCCGAGTGGTTAATGGGGACGGACTGTAAATTCGTTGACAATGTCTACGCTGGTTCAAATCCAGCTCGGCCCAAACCAAAAATCTAGGGCTTCGTGAGTATGAACTAAATCCTTTTGTTTTTCTTCCATAAAATAAAATGTCTGATCTATAGAAATAAAAGATAAAGAAAAAAGGGAAATTTTTTTTTCTAATCCATATCTCTCTCATTCCTTTCTTACAAACAAAAGAGTTTTTCTTATTGAAGGCTGGATTATTATCCATTTTTAGTGATAAAAAATCACGACATACTAGTTATGTCACTCTCACTATACCCACGTATAATATAATATGTGGGTATGTAGTATATGATTCGTCTATTTCTTAGAGTACGAAAGACGAATCGAATCTTCTTATGGTTCTATTTAAGAATGGGTATGCCATACACCCCGCGGGGATTGTAGTTCAATTGGTCAGAGCACCGCCCTGTCAAGGCGGAAGCTGCGGGTTCGAGCCCCGTCAGTCCCGAACTAGGGTTCAATGAATGGAGAAATTGATATTTCCTTTTTCCATGAAAAAAAGGGGCAGGGAGCAAGATCAAATACCCACAGGGCACCCTTACTTCACTTTTTTATTTTGCATCTCTCATTAAAGAGGGAGGGAGGGCATATAGGAATTTTTTTTTCACTACTCCCAATCGATAAAGAAAGACACACATACGATATGTGGATTAGTAGAATTTAGGATATTATATTACTCTATCTTTCTTTATGATGATACCATCCTCATCTTAATTTCCTATTCCACTCTTATGGAATAGAGTACCGGTATTTTACCGGAATCCATACATAAATCGTATTCCCTTTTTATTTCAGACCTCTTTTCCCCATCTCACTTCTACTGCTTATTTGGATGTCTATGTGACCCATAGAAAGTGAAAGTTGGTCATATAATACATACATAATTGTATGTATAACTATAAGAAAAAGGAAGGGAAATTGTATAAGATTAAGAAAGTATAAGATTAAGAAAGCTCGTGGGTTAGAGATATAGAAAAGAAAAAGTAGAAAAGGATTAAAAAAGAGGGAATTCCTAATCCAATCAAAAAACCCATTTTGGTCTTAGTGTGGATAGAGGATCTTCCTATGTTATACTATATAACTCTCATCCGTGAAATATAACTCTCATCCATGAATTGATTTGATAGATCCGATATTCATAATATTGAATTGATTCAGTATTATCAGAATGCAAGCCCTACCCTTGAATTTACAAGATACCCCTTTTTCCTCTCCATGGGATTACATCCCGAGTTATTGTGAAAATAAAAAATAAAGAGGTTATGGAAGTCAATATTCTCGCATTTATTGCTACTGCACTGTTCATTCTAGTTCCTACTTCTTTTTTACTTATTATTTATGTAAAAACAGTCAGCCAAAATAATTAATTGGAATTCCAATTAATCATTGAAGAAATTAAAAAGGGATTAAATAAAAAAAATCCAAGTCTTAAATGAAAGGATCTGGTTGGAATCTTAAAGTGTGGTAGAAAGAACTACATATAGTTTTTTCTACGACACTTTAGATTCTTTCTATTATATTATCTTTGAATCTACATAGAATAGATTAGTAGATTGAAATAGTTAAGTAGTCTAATTCAATTTCTTTTTTCATTGCATCCACTTAATTTCAATCAGGTCAAAATAAAAAAATCTAAGACAATTCTTGACCAAAGAATCCATGGAAGGAAAGAAAAATAATATGAAGAATAGACTATAGTAAAAAGTAAAAGGAAATGGAAAATGTGTGATATGCCGTGAATAGTTCCGTGGAAGAAAGTCTAATTTTCTTATGTATAGAACTTTTTTTAACCATTCGTCATTTCTAGTAGAAATTCTGAATTGGTATAATGGCTCTTTCTTACATTACAACTTACAATACAAGAGTTTCTTACAGGAGTGAAACAAAACTAAAGAAAAAGATTAAAGAATAACGTTTGACAAAATGATTAATGCAAAATGATCCATTAAAGAAAAGAATTGATACAACAATTTGATTACTTAATCAATTAGTAGTATCCCTAGAGTCCACTCCTTCCCCATACTACTAGTGAAAGAGAAAATGTAAAGACTACCATTAAAGCAGCCCAAGCGAGACTTACTATATCCATCTAAATTATGTCTCCTATTTCTATGAAGGGATTATTCTACTATTGATCAATAATCATAGTGGAATCAAGGGTACAGAGTCAAAAAGGGATTCCGCCCTAAGGCCATGGATCAATCAGTTCAAGGAATTTACTCCTAACAAATTCTTATAGGAATTCTGGTAGAATTAGAGAGCATTAAAAATACGAGATACTATAGCCCTTTTTTCCTTAAAAAAGAAAGAGTACGGGAATGATGTCCTGAATAGAAGAAGCGGGAATAGGAAGATTTTTTATTCCTTTTGTTACTCTTTTTTTTTTTTTTAAGCAAAGGACGCCCGAATATACCATAAAATTATCGATAGATAAATATTTATTGGATACCTACCTTACCTAATGTTTATTTTTGACCTAAACCCTGCAGCCTTGCTTTGTATCATTCTATGAAAGAATGAAGAGATTTTATCCATAATACAACTCCTAAATTGATTTTTGATCGACCTATTTAATCTGATTCTCGTTAGAATTAAGTAGTCCTTACTTTAGTGTATGTAGGTAACATAAGATGTACGATAAAAAAATGTATAATAATTAGTAAGTCTTGATATTCTTTCGTGGAGTCCCTTCTTGAATCTTAGATTGAAAAAAAAAAAGAATGCCCCTTAGGGACCTTTCTTTGGATACCAAGATTTCTGACATCTTATCCTCGTATTTTAAAATTATCAAATCGAATCTCAATTAAGAACCAATTCAAATTCATATAATAAAAGAATAAGGAAACACTACCTCACCCCTATTGATAACCATTTTGGCCACTACCGTCAAAACAAACCCTAACCCTAGTTTGAGGATAGAACTATGGTATGGTTTCTCTAAACCCAGTATCGGCAGGCCCAGTTACTCTCTTGCCCGAACTTATGCGAAGTAAAAATTTATCGAATTCGATCAGCACTATAAAAAAAACCTAAGTATTTTATTGATCAGGCGGCACCCAGATTTGAACTGGGGATAAAGGATTTGCAGTCCCCTGCCTTACCGCTTGGCCATGCCGCCAAAAAATCCGATCAAAAATCTAGAAAACAGCAAGTATTCATCCACGTTTTCTTACGAAAAGCCCCTTTTATTTTGAATATAATTCTACTTACTTTTTTCCAATCTTTTTCAAAAAATCTATTCCTGCTTTTTTTGATCCAGTTTCTATTATTCTCCTCGATAGATTCTATCTTAAAACATACATTGTTAACACAATAAAACTTCCCATTTCTTTCTATTGAGATGAAAAAGAAGAAAAAGTGGATTTCTATTCACAGGCTGCAAAATTCAGAATAAATTGGAACCGTTAACTAGAATTCTCTTTTTTTTATTGCAGTAGTGAACTACTCTTAAATCGGTATTATCTCCCCCCCCTTCAATGGCATAATAAAATATTATGGCTTTATGCTTAATCCGTGTATAGGTAAACTTTAGGTCCGAACAGCATTATTATCCAAAGATCCCCTTTATGTACATATCTCTATGGGGAATCATGCTTTAATTTTTCAAAGTATTAAATTAAATATCTTGAATAAAAAAAGGAAATTTGCTCTGATATAGAGTATAACCTGACTATCTTGGCGTACCCAAGTGAAATTACGATAAAAGAAAAGCATGGATATGGGGAGAGGTGGATAACTAGATTGGCATGTACTTAAAAAAGGGACTTACTTTATTTTAGAATTCCACAATGAAATACTGAATTTTCTAGCAATTATACTACTCCGATCCGAAATAAAAAAGAACCCTCAAATTATTTTGAGAAATTAAAGTAAGCACGCTATTCTAAATCGAAGTAAAGTCAAACTTTCTAGTATATTATATTACGGCTTTATTACATTCATAGAAAGGAGATAAAATGAGAAATCTTTGCCATCCAATCTGATTAGAATATCATAACATAAAGTATAAGTGGCAGAATTTTTTTTGTAGGAATGTTTTATCAATTCATTTTCATTTCATTTGTACCCCTGGCAAACTCGAACTTTCGTCCAAATGGTCTCTATTCATATGTATGAAATACATATATGAAATACGTATGTGGAGTTCCCTAGAATTTCATGTGATTCAGTAAACAGAATATAGATTCCATGATTGCTAGATCGATCCATAGGGATTGATGAAGAGTGAGCTGATAATGGAATTTTTCTTTGATAAACAGGAAACTTAAGATTAAGATGCTCCGGAATGGAAACGAGGGAATGTCCACAATACCCGGATTTAGTCAGATCCAATTCGAGGGATTTTGTAGGTTCATTAATCAAGCCTTGGCAGAAGAACTTGACAAGTTTCCAACAATTAAAGATCCAGATCACGAAATTGCATTTCAATTATTTGCGAAAGGATATCAACTGCTAGAACCCTCGATAAAAGAAAGAGATGCTGTGTATGAATCACTCACCTATTCTTCCGAATTATATGTATCTGCGAGATTAATTTTTGGTTTCGATGTGCAAAAGCAAACCATTTCTATCGGAAACATTCCTATAATGAATTCCTTAGGAACCTTTATTATAAATGGAATATACCGAATTGTGATCAATCAAATATTGCTAAGTCCTGGTATTTACTACCGCTCGGAATTAGATCATAAGGGAATTTCTATCTACACTGGCACTATAATATCAGATTGGGGGGGGAGATCGGAATTAGCAATTGATAAAAAAGAAAGGATATGGGCTCGCGTGAGTAGAAAACAAAAGATATCTATTCTAGTTCTATCATCAGCTATGGGTTCGAATCTAAGAGAAATTCTGGATAATGTTTCCTACCCTGAAATTTTCTTGTCTTTCCCGAATGCTAAAGAGAAGAAGAGGATTGAGTCAAAAGAAAAAGCTATTTTGGAGTTTTATCAACAATTTGCTTGTGTAGGTGGGGACCTGGTATTTTCGGAGTCCTTATGCGAGGAATTACAAAAGAAATTTTTTCAACAAAAATGTGAATTAGGAAGGATTGGTCGACGAAATATGAATCGGAGACTTAATCTTGATATTCCTCAGAACAATACATTCTTGTTACCACGAGATGTATTGGCCGCTACGGATCATTTGATTGGAATGAAATTTGGAACGGGTATACTTGACGATGACGATATGAATCACTTGAAAAATAAACGTATTCGTTCGGTTGCGGATCTGTTACAAGATCAATTCGGATTGGCTCTTGGTCGTTTACAACATGCAGTTCAAAAAACTATTCGTAGAGTATTCATACGTCAATCGAAACCGACTCCCCAAACTTTGGTAACTCCAACTTCAACTTCAATTTTATTAATAACTACTTATGAGACCTTTTTTGGCACATACCCGTTATCTCAAGTTTTTGATCAAACGAATCCATTGACACAAACTGTTCATGGGCGAAAAGTGAGTTGTTTAGGTCCTGGAGGGTTGACGGGGAGAACCGCAAGTTTTCGGAGCCGAGATATTCATCCGAGTCACTATGGGCGTATTTGTCCAATTGACACGTCTGAAGGAATCAATGTTGGACTTACTGGATCCTTAACAATTCATGCGAGAATTG
>NW_028260286.1:37500-45816 GCF_056163025.1 Triticum urartu | reverse complement strand
GAATAAATGGATAGAGCCTGGCTCCAATTCTGGTAAAATAAAAAGCAACGAGCTGAACTTCCTAATTGGAATGATTCCCCGCTCTAATTAGACGTTAAAAATAGATTAGTGCCGGATGCGGGGAAAGGTTGGGTTTTCCTATGAGTGGACCCTTTATTTTTTCTTTTTTTTTTTAGAAATCCTAATTATTCTTGATTATGGATTGAATAAGGGATGTTATGGATTGAATGTGTAAAAGAAGCAGTATATTGATAAAGAGGCTGTATTCCAAAGTCAAAAGAGCGATTGGCCTGCAAAAATAAAAAACTTGTTCTGTTCTTTTTTTTTAATTAGAACAAACATAAACTAATTGGGTAGAAAAGGAGCAGAAAAAGATCTGTGGATTAGACTCCCTTTCTTTCCAGGGTTTGTATTAAAAATGCAACACCCTGTTCTGACCATATTGCACTATGTATCATCATTCGATAAACCGAGAAATGCTTCTTCTCTCTGATTCAAGTAGAAATACAAATGGAAAAATTCGAAGGGTATTCAGAAAAACATAAATCTCGTCAACAATACTTTGTCTACCCACTTCTCTTTCAGGAATATATTTATGCATTTGCCCACCATTATGGATTAAATGGTTCTGAACCTGTGGAAATAGTTGTTAGTTGTAATAACAAGAAATTTAGTTCACTACTTGTGAAACGTTTAATTATTCGAATGTATCAGCAGAATTTTTTGGATAACTCGGTTAATCATCCTAACCAAGATCGATTATTGGATTACAAAAATTATTTTTATTCTGAGTTTTATTCTCAGATTCTATCTGAAGGGTTTGCGATCGTTGTGGAAATCCCATTCTCGCTACGGGAATTTTTTTGTCTGAAAGAAAAAGAAATACCAAAGTTTCAGAATTTACGCTCTATTCATTCAATATTTCCCTTTTTAGAAGACAAATTTTTGCATTTGGATTATCTATCACATATAGAAATACCCTATCCTATCCATTTGGAAATCCTGGTTCAACTCCTTCAATACCGTATCCAAGATGTTCCATCTTTGCATTTATTGCGATTCTTTCTCAACTATTATTCGAATTGGAATAGTTTTATTACTTCAATGAAATCCATTTTTTTTTTTCAAAAAGAAAATAAAAGACTATTTCAATTCCTATATAACTCTTATGTATCAGAATATGAATTTTTTTTGTTGTTTCTTCGTAAACAATCTTCTTGCTTACCATTAGCATCTTCTGGAACTTTTCTGGAACGAATCCACTTTTCTAGGAAGATGGAACATTTTGGGATAATGTACCCTGGTTTTTCTCGGAAAACCCTATGGTTCTTTATGGATCCTCTTATGCATTATGTTCGATATCAAGGAAAGGCAATTCTTGCATCAAAAGGCACTTTTTTTTTGAAGAAGAAATGGAAATGCTACCTTATCAATTTCTGGCAATATTATTTCTGTTTTTGGACTCAGCCGCGAAGAATCCATATAAACCAATTAGCAAACTCTTGCTTCGATTTTATGGGGTACCTTTCAAGTGTACAAAAAAGTTCTTTGTTAGTAAGGAATCAAATGCTGGAGAATTCATTTCTAATAGATACTCGAATGAAAAAATTCGATACCATAGTCCCCGCTACTCTCCTCATAGGATACTTATCAAAAGCTCAATTTTGTACTGGATCGGGGCATCCTATTAGTAAACCCATTTGGACAGATTTATCAGATTGGGATATTCTTGATCGATTTGGTCGGATATGTAGAAATCTTTTTCATTATCATAGTGGATCTTCGAAAAAACGGACTTTGTATCGACTAAAGTATATACTTCGACTTTCATGTGCTAGAACTTTAGCTCGTAAACATAAAAGCACGGTACGAACTTTTATGCAACGATTGGGTTCGGCATTTTTAGAAGAATTTTTTATGGAAGAAGAGCAAGTTTTTTCTTTGATGTTCACCAAAACAACTCTTTTTTCTTTCTGTGGATCACACACTGAGCGTATTTGGTATTTGGATATTATACGTATCAATGACCTGGTCAACCCTCTTAATTAATCATTAGACGAAATTAAGAAACAGGAAAGGGTTGATAAATGATCAAGAAAAAACTTTTCTATTTTTCATTCTGAAATGTTCTTTTTATTATAATAAAGAGTAGGTGAATCAACTTACTAATTAAAAAAATTAGTAGAACTTCCTCTTTGGAATAGAAATTGGCTATTTCTACATAGGGAAAGTCGTGTGCAATGAAAAATGCAAGCACGATTTGGGGAGGGATTTTTCTCTATTGTAACAAGGAAGAATTATCTACTCCATCCGACTAGTTCCGGGTTCGAGTCCCGGGCAACCCATATAGAAAAGACCCATCAAAGTTTTTCACTTTGACTCACTTCATTTACAAATACAAAATTATTGGTTTGGTTAATTTAGTTATATGGATAGCTAATCTTTGGGCTGACTTGGTTGACATTGGTATATAGTCTATGTTATACTGTTAAATAACAAGCCTTCTATTATCTATATTCTAGTTAATACGTGTGCTTGGGAGTCCTTGCAATTTGAATAAACCAAGATCTTACCATGACTGCAATTTTAGAGAGACGCGAAAGTACAAGCCTGTGGGGTCGCTTCTGCAACTGGATAACTAGCACTGAAAATCGTCTTTACATCGGATGGTTCGGTGTTTTGATGATCCCTACCTTATTGACCGCAACTTCTGTATTTATTATCGCCTTCATCGCTGCCCCTCCAGTAGATATTGATGGTATTCGTGAGCCTGTTTCTGGTTCTTTACTTTATGGAAACAATATTATCTCTGGTGCTATTATCCCTACTTCTGCGGCGATCGGATTGCACTTTTACCCAATTTGGGAAGCTGCATCTGTTGATGAGTGGTTATACAATGGTGGTCCTTATGAGCTAATTGTTCTACACTTCTTACTTGGTGTAGCTTGTTATATGGGTCGTGAGTGGGAACTTAGTTTCCGTCTGGGTATGCGTCCTTGGATTGCTGTTGCATATTCAGCTCCTGTTGCAGCTGCTACTGCTGTTTTCTTGATTTACCCTATTGGTCAAGGAAGCTTTTCTGATGGTATGCCTTTAGGAATCTCTGGTACTTTCAACTTTATGATTGTATTCCAGGCAGAGCACAACATCCTTATGCATCCATTCCACATGTTAGGTGTAGCTGGTGTATTCGGCGGTTCCCTATTCAGTGCTATGCATGGTTCCTTGGTAACCTCTAGTTTGATCAGGGAAACTACTGAAAATGAATCCGCTAATGAGGGTTACAAATTTGGTCAAGAGGAAGAAACTTATAATATTGTGGCTGCTCATGGTTATTTTGGCCGATTAATCTTCCAATATGCTAGTTTCAACAACTCTCGTTCTTTACACTTCTTCTTGGCTGCTTGGCCTGTAGTAGGAATCTGGTTCACTGCTTTAGGTATTAGTACTATGGCTTTCAACCTAAATGGTTTCAATTTCAACCAATCTGTAGTTGATAGTCAAGGTCGCGTTATTAATACTTGGGCTGATATCATCAACCGTGCTAACCTTGGTATGGAAGTAATGCACGAACGTAATGCTCACAACTTCCCTCTAGACTTAGCTGCTGTTGAAGTTCCATCTATTAATGGATAAGGTTTTTCTGCTAACATATAAGAATTTTTGAAGACAGAAATACCCAATATCTTGTTCTAGCAAGATATTGGGTATTTCTGTCTTTATTTTGAATCTTTTTTTCTTCTTAATCTTTCTATTCAGAATTCAGTTAACGACGAGATTTAGTATCCTTTCTTGCATTTTCATAACTCGTGAAATGCCGAGTAGGCACGAATTCCCCCAATTTGCGACCTACCATAGGATTTGTTATGTAAATAGGTATATGTTCCTTTCCATTATGAATCGCGATTGTATGGCCAACCATTGTGGGTAGAATGCTAGATGCCCGGGACCACGTTACTATTGTTTCTTTCTCCTCCTTCATATTGACCTTTTCTATCTTTGCCAATAAATGATGAGCTACAAAAGGATTCGTTTTTTTTCGTGTCACAGCTGATTACTCCTTTTTTCCTTTTTAAAGAGTGGCATTCTATGTCCAATATCTCGATCGAAGTACGGAGGTCAGAATAAATAGAATAATGATCAATGGAAAAAAGAAAAAAATCCTTTAGCTGGATAAGGGGCGGATGTAGCCAAGTGGATCAAGGCAGTGGATTGTGAATCCACCATGCGCGGGTTCAATTCCCGTCGTTCGCCCATCGCATTATTGCAAATTCCAAAAATGCAATTTTCCATATTCCTAGTTACGTATTTACTTACGGCGACGAAGAATAAAACTATCGCTATATTTTTTCCTTTTCCTAGTTCTTCTTCCAAGCGCAGGATAACCCCAAGGGGTTGTGGGTTTTTTTCTACCAATGGGAGCTTTCCCTTCACCGCCCCCATGGGGGTGGTCCACAGGGTTCATAACTACCCCTCTTACTACGGGGCGTTTACCTAGCCAACACTTAGATCCGGCTCTACCCAAACTTTTTTGGTTCACCCCAACATTACCCACTTGTCCGACTGTTGCTAAGCAGTTTTGGGATACTAAACGGACCTCCCCAGATGGTAATCTTAAAGTGGCCGATTTACCCTCTTTTGCAATGAGTTTCGCTACAGCACCTGCTGCTCTAGCTAATTGCCCACCCCTTCCACGTGTGATTTCTATGTTATGCATGGCCGTGCCTAAGGGCATATCGGTTGAAGTAGATTCTTCTTTTCTCTCAAAAAACCCCTTCCCAAACTGTACAAGCTTCTTCCAAAGCATACGGCTTTCTAGATGTATATGACGATCTCTAGACAGATGGATCTTATATGAATCATATGATGAAGTACCACATGAGTGGATATATAGGAAAGGAATCCAAATCTGCCGAATCGCTCATGTTATGATCTTCTACATCCTAGGTCTCTGCGTTCCGTCATCTGGCTTATGTTCTTCATGTAGCATTCAGATCGAATGACTCTATGAAATTACGTCGATACTTCCACATATTATGGGTAACGTAGGAGACATCCCTATTTTCCCCCGGGGGTCTTAATTACCACTGCTTAGCTTTCAATTTGCCTCTGACCATCAAATTAAATGTGAATAACCCGTCCTCCTCTCTTTGAAACAAGGGGCGCTTCCGGTTCTGTGCGTGCTTCAAACAATTTTGTCTTCTCCATATTACCATATCTCTAGAGCCAATAATTTTCTATGAGGAACTACTGAACTCAATCACTTGCTGCCGTTACTCAACAGTTTTCTGTTGAGGTCTATCCCGTAGAGGTAGTCAAATTGGATCAGTGATCGATTTCTAGGTTTCGTCGTAAACCTAATTGGTTACTTCCAATTACGTAAATCAATAGTTCAAACCGCACTCAAAGGTAGGGCATTTCCCATTGATATAGGAACTTTTGTACCAGAAACAATAGTATCTCCAATTATAGCCCCTCTGGGATGTAAAATATATCTCTTCTCACCATCCCCATAGTGTATGAGACAAATGTATGCATTTCGATTAGGGTCGTATTCTATGGTTACGATTCTACCAGATATGTCTTTTTGATTCCGTCGAAAATCTATTTTACGGTATAGGCGCTTATGACCTCCCCCTCTATGCCTTGCGGTAATGATTCCTCTGGAATTACGACCTTTACCACAACGGTGCCGTCCATGGATCAAATTATTTCGTGGATTGGATTTCACTTGCCTGTCTACGGTTCCCTTGCGTGTGCTCGGGATAGGTGTTTTGTATAAATGTTTCGCCGTATTATTAAGTATTCTCCTTTAGTTTTTTTCTCTATCTAGAAGTGGAATAGAATAACCCGGTTGAAGGGTAATGATCATACGTCTGTAATGCATTGTATGGCCCAGAATAGGTCCTATTCTTCTACCTTTTCCAGGTAGTCGATGGCTATTCACAGCTACCACCTTAACACCAAAGAAGAGTTCGACCCAATGCTTTATTTCTGTCTTAGTGAATCCCGATTCGACATTAAAAGTATATTGATTCTTTCCCAATAAACGAAGACTTTTTTCTGTAAATACTGCGTATTTGATTCCATCCATAAATCGACTTTCCCTCCTATGCTCTGAGTTCCAGTATCGATAAGAATTCGAGTTCTTATTGTTCTTATGTTATGGTATGAATATACCATACCAATTCGTTATGTATGGATGATGGATGAGATTCCATGGATAGAGAGCCAGTTCCAATAGACTTATGGAATGTTCCCGTTCGTGTGCATCCAGCAGGAATTGAACCCGCAAATTTACCAATTATGAGTTGGGCGCTTTAACCATTCAGCCATGGATGCTTAACAGGGATCATCGTACATCGTAAATAACCAATTTTCATATAGAAAGACATATCATAGAAAAATGAAATCGAAAATATTCCGAGATGGCAAATATTCGGAGATGACTATGAAAACACCTCTCTGGATCCTCGAATTGAAAGAGAGATTGAGAGGGATCAAGAATCCTAATTCTCGCTATTTGGAATGGATCCAATTCTATTGAGTCTGACTCATAGTGATCATTTCTCTTTAGCAAAGAATGACCTTGGTTATCAAAGGATTGAACAACCGGGATCCATTTACTTATGATACCTAGTTGGCATTGATAACAAGGATCTAATGAATTATGAGTTTAATAGATCCTCTTTAGCAGAAAGACGTATATTCCTTGCTCATTATCAGACAATCACTTATTCCCAAACCTCGTGTGGGACTAATCGTTTTCATTTACCATCTCATGGAAAACCCTTTTCGTTCCGCTTAGCCCTATCGGGTATTTTAGTGATAGGTTCTGTAGGAACTGGACGATCCTATTTGGTCAAATACCTAACGAAAAATTACGATTTTCCTTTCATTAAGGTACGAGGGCTTCTTATTCCACAAGAACGAAAGCACCTTTTCATTCTTTCATATACTAGGGGTTTTTACTTGGAAAAGACAATGTTCCATACTAAAGGATTCGGGTCCATAACCACGAGTTCCAGTGCACTAGATCTTGTAGCACTTAGCAACGAAGCCCTATCCATTAGTATTCCACATAAGAAATCCATTCTAGAAAAAAATACAATTAGATTAGCTCTTCATAGACAAACTTGGGGTTTGCGAGCCAAGGTAAGATCGGCTCGGGATCATGGGACCCTTTTCTATCAGATAGGAGGGGCTCTTGTACAAAATAGACTTACTAAGTAATAACCCCATAGAATCTATCTATATAAAGATAAAGAGGCAATCGTGTCAGGAAGCGGGTTTTTCTTTGGCCAAAAGGTACTTCGAACTTGGAACGAGCATGAAGAGATTAACGAGACTTCTTTCTCTTTTGAGTTTTTCTGGCGGACCTGCCGCGCAAGATCTTTGGTCTTCCCCTGGAACCGATGAAAAAAAGTGGATCGCTTCTTATGTACTCGCTCAGAATGATTCTTCTCTATCTATAGTTCATGGCCTATTAGAAGTAGAAGGTGCTCTGGTGCAATCCTTACCGACAGAAAAAGATTGCAGTCAGGTTGATAATAGTCGAGTGACATTACTTCGTCGGTCCGAACTAAGGAATCTGTTAGAAATGTTTTGAAATGGATATTGTTCTCTCTTTGATCAGGGATTGCTATATGAAAAGAAGTGGAGTTTGAAAAAGGGAACGGAATGCTCAAACCGGAACTGCTAGAGGAACGAATTTTCAATAGCATAACTTGGGCTCCTAGAATATGGCGCCCTTGGGACAATCTATTTGATTGCAGGGTTTTGTTCCGAAGCAAAGATATCCGCGGAGGCCGGTTCGTTCGTCCTATTCTGATATTCAGGACCAAGAGGTACTGGATTCTCTTTCGGATAGGCCCTGAAAGGAGAAGAAAGGCTGAAATGCCAACGGACCTCTGTCTATTCTCTAATTCACCCGATCCGATAGTACCCGTTTTTGGAACGTCCAGTGCCAAAGTCACTGAATGGGTAAGTCACCAATCCAATCCCTTTGACAAATCGGATGTCATATTAGATATCATATTCTATATATATAGAAATATCATAGATAGAATAGACATATAGAATTTTTGGTCGGCAAATTCGAAGGAATCATTGAGTGAAAAAGGAGCAAAGAATGACAAAAGACGAGACTCTACTAGTCTTCACTCTTGTGGTTTCCTCTTCCTCGGTTTCTGTTTTCTTATTCGGGATCTTGCTTTTCATGGTTCTCATCTCTGCAACTCGCGATTTTCGCGAGAGAACCAAATCCAAGTTGGTGAAGATCATGATTTGGGCTGGCACGGGGATCGTTTGATCGAT
>NW_028260286.1:7500-22500 GCF_056163025.1 Triticum urartu | reverse complement strand
ATTGACATAAGAGATGTCATTTATAGTCTATCTCTTTCTATATATGGAAAGTCAAGAAATTCTCATCGAAACATCGAGAAATTGTGCATATAGAAAACTCTAAAGAAAGAAAAAAAGGAGACCCATGCCATGATTTTCAAATCTTTTCTATTTAGTAGTCTAAGTTTCTCGATGAGGATAATTAATTCGGTCGTTGTGGTCGGACTCTATTATGGATTTCTGACTACATTCTCCATAGGTCCCTCTTAGATCTTCTTTCTCCAATCTTGGATTAGGGAAGAAGGAGATATTCGCGACTACTGGCGATTTCATTATGGGGCAGCTCATGATCTTCATATCGATCTATTATCCACCTCTGTATCTATTCTTTCTTAGCTAAACAGGTGGAAGATCTATCCAATTTGGTTATATTATATCATGGACTCGAAAAACGGATCTGAATTTGACTGAAATGCACGATCTTCACAGGTATCACTTTTCACGATACCTAAAAGGTGGAATAGCGATTTTCGAACCATTTCCTATAAGAGAATGGTTTCCATTACTTTGAGAAATGGATTCTTATATCAAACTATAGCTATTGCATTAAAGAAGAAAAGAAACTAATAGAAGTCGAAGACGCGGAATGATAGTGAATAGAGAGAAAGATTCTTCTGATTTTCTTGTTTCTATCTACTAGACGCCGTAGAGAATTGAGAATTTTCATGTCTTTCAATTCTCGTACTCGTAATTGGAAAGTTATGGAAGGAGACCCATCATTTTGCAATGAAAACAACATATAAAACTCTGGACAATTTCGAAATCAGGCCAAGCGTCTTAATACATATGCAAAAAAATTCATTATTGGCCCACCATTGATTAGAAGATTTAGCTTGTATGAATCGCTATTGGTTTGATACGAATAATGACAATCGTTTCAGTATGTTAAGGATACAGATGTATCCACAATTCATTTAGAGTTACTTAATAGTCTATTTCTTATACCATATCTCTATCCCGTGAAATTCTCGAGCCAAAAGATGGATGCATATGCTGTGTTTCATTTTGCTAAATGATATCAATTAAATGGTGTATCAATTCCATAAATTGCATATAGCAATAAATAAATCAGCAAAATTCTTTCTAATATTTTAGATAGAAGAAACATTTCTTCTATCTAAAATATTAGAAAGAATGTACCCTTCTATCCAAATCCAATTTGCATCGATAAAATAAATCCAAATTCCAGTAGTAGATGAATAATTGCAAATTTGTGTGTGTACGAGATTAGAATAACTTCAAAATAACTGACATAATTTTGTATTTTTCCTGATCAGAAAAATACATGAAAAAGAAAGGAGGTAGAAAAATTTTTGGATTTATGGTTAAAGAAGAAAAAGAAGAAAACAGGGGTTCTGTTGAATTTCAAGTATTCAGTTTCACCAATAAGATACGGAGACTTGCTTCACATTTGGAATTACACAAAAAAGATTTTTCATCGGAAAGAGGTCTACGAAGACTTTTGGGAAAACGTCGACGTTTGCTGGCTTATTTGGCAAAGAAAAATAGAGTACGTTATAAGAAATTAATCGGTCAGTTGAATATTCGGGAGCAGTAATTTAATCGTTCAAATTTTTTTCTTGTTTTATTATTTTTTTAGTAGTCTTATAGTAGTCTTAGATTTTTCATTTTGATGAGCCTCGCTTTGAGGAATTCATGGAATAATCCATTTTCATGGAATAATGAATTAAGGAAGAAAGGATATGAGTCTACCGCTTACAAGAAAAGATCTCATGATAGTCAATATGGGCCCTCAACACCCATCAATGCATGGTGTTCTTCGACTGATCGTTACTCTCGATGGTGAGGATGTTATTGATTGTGAACCCATATTAGGGTATTTAC
This sequence comes from Triticum urartu, assembly GCF_056163025.1. Taxonomy (NCBI): domain Eukaryota; kingdom Viridiplantae; phylum Streptophyta; class Magnoliopsida; order Poales; family Poaceae; genus Triticum; species Triticum urartu. Next base: position 20,616 of record NW_028260286.1, on the reverse strand, counting down.
ACAGAGGAATGGAAAAAATCGCGGAAAACCGAACTATTATACAATACTTACCTTATGTAACAAGGATATAGAGAGATTGTAGAAAGGGGATAGGATAGTTATTTTTGCAAGAGACTTGTTGTAAATTCCTTAACTTAAGAAAGAAAAAAGAATAAAAACACAGATACATAACATAAAAAAAAGAATAAATAAGACGAGATTCGACCTCCCCCTACATATTTAATTTCCTCTCCTATACAAAAACTAGCAAGACCCACTCCATTGGTAATTCCATCAATAACACCCTTATCAAAAAACTCCGTGAGTTCGGTTAACCCTCTTATACCGAGGGTAAAGACCCTAGTATAGAAAATATCTATATAACCACGATTATATGACCAACTGTATATATTTTTTTTTACTTGATCTAAAAATTCTTTTTTAGGATTTCCTTTGTAAAAAGAGTTTATTAAATCCAAATTCTGAAAAAAAGAATAAGCGGATCCATAGAAGATATATGCTATGAATAAACCAAAGATAGCTAGACTTACAGAAGAAATTGCATTAGTAATAAATTCATATGAATTTACAAAAGAATTAGAACTTTCCTGGGTAAAGTTTATTGAGGGAGTTAACCACTTTGATAATATGGTTAACTCTGCTATTCCATTACCAATTCCTCCATTATCAAAAGAGATTCCTATGAATCCAATGAACAAAGTGAAAAGTAGTAATATAAGAAGAGGAAATAACATAGTATTTCCCGTTTCATGCGGATAGGCAAAAGTTTTTTTAGCCCCAAAAGACGTAGTAAAGGATCCTATCCTATTTCTTGTATTACCTTGAATTTTTGGTATATTTTGTGAAAAAAAAGAAACTCCACTCTTCGTTGTTGATAAAACGAAATCCCTATTCACTCCTTTGGGTATCCTTTTTCCCCATAAGGATATTGAATACAAGGAACTCTCTTTAGTGCTACTGTAATTTTGAAAATGAACACGCAAATACCCATCAAATGTAAGTAAATATATCCGAAACATATAAAAGGCAGTTAATCCTGCAGTAAAGGAGGCTATTATTCCAAAAAAGGGCGAATACAACCAACTATTACTAAGGATTTCATCTTTGGACCAGAAGCAAGCAAGAGGTGGAATACCACAAAGAGAAAGTGTACCCCATAAAAAAGTAGTTCTTGTGATTGGAATGTATTTTCTTAAACCGCCCATAAGAACCATATTTTGACTTTTATCTGGTGAATATCCAACAAGAGGTTCCATTGAATGAATAACGGATCCGGATCCCAAGAACAATAAAGCTTTTGAATAAGCATGAGTGATCAAATGGAATAAAGCAGCTTGATAAGAACCTATACCTAGAGCTAACATCATATAACCCAATTGAGACATTGTAGAATAGGCTAAGCTTCTTTTAATATCTCTCTGAGCAAGAGCTAAAGTAGCTCCTAAGAATAGTGTTATTGTACCTACTAAAGAAATAAAACTCATTATCAAAGGTAAAGATATGAAAAGAGGAAGAAGTCGAGCTAGAAGAAAAATTCCCGCAGCAACCATAGTTGCTGCGTGTATAAGAGCCGAAATAGGAGTGGGCCCTTCCATAGCATCGGGTAACCATACGTGAAGAGGGAATTGTGCGGATTTCGCAACTGCACCAAGGAATAATAAAAAAGCACACAAAGTAGTAAGTAAAGAGTTAATTCCATTATTAGGAATCCAGTTATTAGCTATTTTGAACAAATCCCTAAACTCTAAACTACCTGTTATCCAAAAAAAACCTAAAATTCCTAATAATAGACCAAAATCCCCTACACGATTAGTTACAAAAGCTTTTTGACAAGCACTCGCTGCGATTGGTCGTGTAAACCAAAAGCCTATCAATAAATAAGAACACATTCCCACGAGTTCCCAAAAAAAATAAATTTGTATCAAATTGGAGCTAGTAACCAATCCCAACATGGAAGTATTGAAAAAACTTATATAAACAAAAAATCTCAAATATCCTTCATCGTGAGACATATAACCATCACTATAAATAAGAACCAGGATTCCTACAGTAGTAATTAGTATTAACATAATAGAAGTAAGTGGGTCAATCAAGTATCCAAATTCTAAAGAAAAATCATTATTGACGGTCCAAGACCATAGATATTGATAGATCGAACTTCCATTTATTTGTTGAATAGACAGTTGAACTGAGAATACCATAGCTATACTTAAGAGTAAAACACTAGGAAAAGCCCATATGCGACGAAGATTTTTTGTTGCTGTCGGAATAAGAATAAGGCCAAATCCCATTGACATAATAACTGGAAGTGGTGAGAAGAGGGATTACCCATGCATATTGATATGTATGTTCCATAAGAAAAGAAATTGCAATTTTTACTTCAATTTTTACTTCAATTTTTCTATAAAATTGTTTCCGATTCACCAAACCAATTCTTATCTCTTTCTGAAAGAATAAATAAAAAGAATAAGAAAAAATACTGAAATTCTTAATTTTTCCAAAATTTATCTCATTGAAATAATTAAAAATTAAGAATGGGTTTAGTTGGTTAAATTAAAAAAGTTAATAAAATAACTAGGTAACGAAGTTATTTTATTAACTAAATAAAGATATTTATAAAAATAAAAAAAAAAAAGTGGAATCATTTTACTTTCTATTCATAATTCATTTTTATATTTCTTTAAAACAAAGATGAAACAGCTCTCTTGTTCCATAATTAACTGATTGAGTGAATTCCAATGAAAACCTATGTTTATAAGAAATTATCGAATAGTCCTTACTTCATATAGAACTAAAATTCTAATGACTATAAATTACCTAAGTTTTAGAATGTCTTGTTTAAGAGACTCAGTATTTTTTGTTTTGATTGGAATTCCTTTCCTTTATGGAATACCATTCTGAACTTAATTAACTATTTTCATTTTCCCTTCTTTTTATCCCCCCGTCTTATCTTATATGGGGGATAGGCTTCCATACCATATATCTATATATGGAGTATACTTGATATATAAATAGATATAAATAGATTTAAATGAGAAACCCTTCTATATATTCTATATTATTAAAAAAAAAGTATAAAATATATAAAGAAAAAATGTTAAAAAATTCTTGTTGTCTTATCCGCATTAGACAAAATGAAGTAAAAAATAATTCAAAATTTAAGTATCTTTCAGTATCTAAGTATAAATACTAATAAAAAGAAGAAAGAAGGATTGATTTGCAGCAATAGATGTCTTTCACATACAACTAGAAAAAAGTAATTTCCTTTTTGAATGGCAGTTCCAAAAAAACGTACTTCAATGTCAAAAAAGCGTATTCGTAAAAATATTTGGAAGAAAAAGACTTATTTTTCCATAGTACAATCTTATTCTTTAGTAAAATCAAGATCATTTTCGAGCGGTAATGAGCATCCAAAACCAAAGGGTTTTTCTGGGCAACAAACAAATAATAAGATTTTGGAATAATATGAATTGACTTATCAAAAAAGAATTCCAATTATTTAATAATTTGGATTCTTCTTTGAATGTACTTTTATGTGTCGAATTACTCGGTACAATATTCTTAGAACAAAAAACCCCTCTTATCTTATATATACAAGAAAAAAAAAGTTTTGTTTGGTATACTGTGTGCTAAGTATTCTTTTCCTATCAATGAACTTTTCATAATTTTCCTAATAGAATCCTCATATTCTATTAGGAAAATTATGAAAAGTGGAGTATTCTTACAATAGGACTTACAACTTCCACCTATCTTCTCCAAAATCATAAGGTTAGTAAATCTTATTAATAAGAGCATAAAGACTTTCATTCTAGAAATTTTTAAAAAATCCAAAAAGCCTTTTCTATTTATCCATTTTATTTTAATTTCATCATTAAATAGAAACCCTTTTGGATTTTTTTCATTGTATTGAAAGAATTTTCAAAATGAAAGGGGAAATTAATTAGAAAAAATTAGTTCTATAATTGCAAGTTAGAAAAAAGAAGTTCCAACTCTTTCAAGCAGTGTTTGTGTTTCTATTGGGCAAAGCAAGAGTTTATTGTAAAAAAAAAAAATGGAAACGATACTACCAAACGAAGTCTATTTTAATGAAAACTCTAATGTTCCTAAATTTTATGGACTTTCCCAATATCGACGATTCCCAAGATAATAGCTATTATTCTTTTAAGTTACCTATTATTTGAAGTTAGCCGCCATGGTGAAATTGGTAGACACGCTGCTCTTAGGAAGCAGTGCTCAAGCATCTCGGTTCGAATCCGAGTGGCGGCATTCTTGAAAAAGAATACAATAGATTAGAAATCAATTCGAAATTTACAATTTTGTAATGGGACCTTCCCCTTATGCTATTTGCAACTTTAGAACATATACTAACTCATATCTCTTTCTCAACGATTTCAATTGTGATTACGATTCATTTTATAACCTTATTAGTTCGTGAACTTGGAGGATTACGCGATTCGTCAGAAAAAGGAATGATAGTTACTTTTTTCTCTATAACAGGATTCTTAGTTTCTCGTTGGGCTTCCTCGGGACATTTTCCATTAAGTAATTTATATGAGTCATTGATCTTCCTTTCATGGGCCCTGTATATTCTTCATACCATTCCTAAAATACAGAACTCTAAAAATGATTTAAGCACAATAACTACGCCAAGTACTATTTTAACGCAAGGCTTTGCCACATCGGGTCTTTTAACTGAAATGCATCAATCCACGATACTAGTACCTGCTCTACAATCTCAGTGGTTAATGATGCATGTCAGTATGATGTTATTAAGCTCTATGCAACTCTTTTGTGCGGATCCTTATTATCTGCCGCTATTCTAATCATTAGATTTCGAAATAATTTCCATTTCTTTTCTAAAAAGAAAAAAAATGTTTTAAATAAAACATTTTTCTTTAGTGATATTAAATATTTTTATGCAAAAAGAAGTGCTTTAAAAAGAACCTCTGTCCCTTCATTTCCAAATTATTACAAATATCAATTAACGGAGCGTTTGGATTCTTGGAGTTATCGTGTCATTAGCCTAGGATTTACCCTTTTAACCGTAGGTATTCTTTGTGGAGCAGTATGGGCTAATGAGGCCTGGGGATCCTATTGGAATTGGGATCCTAAGGAAACTTGGGCATTTATTACTTGGACCATATTCGCAATTTATTTACATAGTAGAACAAATCCAAATTGGAAGGGTACGAATTCTGCACTTATAGCTTTGATAGGATTTCTTATAATTTGGATTTGTTATTTTGGTATAAATCTATTAGGAATAGGCTTACATAGTTATGGTTCGTTTACATTAACACCTAAATGATTACATAAAATAAAACCTTCATGAAATGAAGGTTTTTACTTTTATGTTTTATTTGAGAACCCCTTGAACGCCTTATCAAAGGGTTCTCAAAAATTCGAGATAGATCTAATTATACTTTTTTACTTATTTCTGCATTATATACTTTTTTACTTATTTCTGCATTAATAGAGCAGACGAGTAAAAAAAAGCAAACCTATTTAGGATAATAATTGGATAAGAGAGCCTCTACCCTGTCAACGGATAGGGAGAGAACAAAATCTGGATAAATACCAATTCCTATTACTGGTAAAAAGATACAGATTAAAATAAAGAGTTCTCGTGGTCCAGAATCCACAAAATTTGCGTTTGGAACATTAAATAGCTTGTATCCATAGAACATCTGGCGTAACATAGATAATAAATAAATAGGAGTTAATATCATTCCAATTGCCATTACAAAAGTAATTAGTGTTTTTGGCATTAACAGAAATTTTGGACTAGTAATTAGTCCAAAAAATACTACTAATTCTGCGACAAAACCACTCATTCCTGGTAAGGCAAGAGAAGCCATTGAAAAGCTACTAAACATGGTAAAAATTTTAGGCATTGGGATAGATATTCCCCCCAGTTCTTCGAGATAAACAAGACGCATTCTATCAGAAGCGGTTCCTGCCAAGAAAAAAAGTGTAGCACCAATAAATCCATGGGATAATATTTGTAAAATAGCTCCATTGAGTCCAATGTTGGTTATGGAACCAATTCCTATAATTATGAAACCCATGTGAGATACAGAGGAATAAGCTATTCTTTTTTTGAAATTTCGTTGACCAAGAGAAGTTGAAGCTGCATAGATTATTTGGATCGCTCCTATTATTACTAACCAGGGCGAAAATAGATAATGAGCATGAGGTAACAATTCCATGTTGATCCGAATCAATCCATATGCTCCCATCTTTAATAATATTCCCGCTAAAAGCATACATGTACTATAATGTGCTTCCCCATGGGTATCTGGTAACCACGTATGTAGGGGTATAATCGGCAATTTGACAGCATAAGCAATAAGGAAGCCAAAATATAAAAGTATTTCCAAGGTTGCAGGGTATGATTGATTAATTAATCTTTCCAAATCTAATCCTGGTTCGTTGGAACCATATAAGCCCATACCCAGAACTCCGATTAAGAAAAAAATGGAACCGCCTGCAGTATACAAAATAAACTTTGTAGCTGAATATAGACGCCTCTTCCCCCCCCACATGGATAAAAGTAAGTAAACAGGAATTAATTCTAACTCCCACATGATAAAAAAAAGTAAAAGGTCTCGCGAAGAAAATAATCCTATTTGACCACTATACATTGCGAGCATCAGGAAATAGAATAATCGCGAATTCCGTGTAATTGGCCAAGCTGCTAAAGTAGCTAAAGTAGTGATAAATCCTGTCAATAAAATAGATCCTAATGAAAGTCCATCGATTCCCAATCTCCAGTGGAAATCGAAGACATCTATCCATTTATAATCCTCCTTTAATTGGATTAAGGGATCCTCCAGTTGGAAATGATAACAGAACGCATAAGTCATTAGAAGGAATTCTAATAAACAAATAGATATAGTATACCACCTAACGACTTTGTTTCCCTTATGAGGTAAAAAGAAAATTAATGAACCTGCAAATATCGGCAAAACAACAAGTATTGTTAACCAAGGAAAATAACTCATGATAAAGTGATAAAGACAAGATACGTTTTGACCAGAAAAGCCCGTGCTCGATTATTTCGAGCACAGGCTTCTTCGGTAAAGAGGAATCAGACGATTCGAGTGAAGTTTTTTGTAACGTATCAATAAGATAGAGCCATGCTACGTGTTGTTTCAGGCCCTAAATAAACGCGGACACTTAAAAAATCTGTCGGGCAGGCAGATTCACATCTCTTACAACCCACACAATCTTCGGTTCTCGGCGCGGAAGCAATTTGCTTGGCTTTACATCCATCCCAGGGTATCATTTCTAATACATCTGTTGGACAAGCTCGTACACATTGAGTGCATCCTATACATGTATCGTAAATTTTTACGGAATGTGACATTGGATCTATAAATTTTTCTTTTCAACATAAAATTTTTCGATCTGGTAAAAATGAAATTAGTACTATAATGAGTCATATGTATTGTAGACACCAGACGAAGCAATGGTTTATCCAAACTTCAAAAAAAAAAATCTATTTTTTAATCTGTTTGTGAGAAAGCGTGAAGAGAGCCAAGAGACTTTAATTTTGGATTTCAACAATAAATAAGAAATAAGAAAGAATTTTACGAATTGTACAGACGAATTCGAATTAGCCAATAAATTGGCTATCGTCTTTTCAATATAAATTATTGCAATATTCAAATTGCAATATCAATGAATTACAAATACAAAAATTCATTTAAGTGAAAAAGAATACTATGCAATAATCTACTAAAAAAAATGGATATTCTCAAATAATACTAAGAAAATAGTATTGATTTCTATTTATTTTAATATGTGCGCCTTTGTTTAGAGGATTCTATGTCTAATTATTCAAAAGTCTAATTATTCAATAAATTAGATTGATTGATACGAGTGGATTTCCTATTACGATGGATGGAAGAAAGAATGGATAGTCCAATAGCGGCTTCAGCAGCTGCAAGGGCTATAACAAAAATTGCGAAAATATCTCCTTTTAATTGGCGACTATCAAATAGATCAGAAAATGTTACGAGATTTAGATTAATTGAATTCAGTATAAGTTCAAGACATATTAGAGCTCTAACCATGTTTCGGCTTGTGATCAATCCATAGATACCAATCGAAAATAAATAGACACTCAAAAAAAGTACATGCTCAAACATCATTAACTAACTCCTTATCAATCTCGATTCATTTCAATATGAGGGCAAGAATTGAACCGATTCAATTAATTACAATAGAACAATTACACAACAAAAGAAAAAAAAAAAAAAAAAAAAGGAGGTATTTGTTGGCAGTAGATGGATTTTACTAAATCAAAATTGTGATTCTTTAGTTATTTATTTTAGATTTGCAATTCTTATAATTTGTACTTTTTCTAAGTTTTCTTATTGCCGAGCCATAGTAATTGCACCTATTAAAGAAACTAGAAGAATTATGGAAATGAGTTCAAACGGAAGATAAAAATCGGTTGCTAAATGAATTCCAATTTGTTGAACATTATTTATGAGACCCTGTTCTACTATTTGGTTTGATCTTGTAGTCCAAAGAATTCCATACCACGACGTATCTGGGATAGTAGTCATTAGTGAAAAAACAATAGTTATACAAACGAGTGAAGTGAACCCATCTCCAATAGTCCAATAATTCTTATCTTTAGACCATTCTGAGCCATTTACGAACATTACAGCGAATATGATCAAGACATTTATGGCTCCCACATAAATAAGAAGTTGTGCGACAGCTACAAAGTAGGAATTTAATAAAAAATAGAATAAGGATATACAAACAAGAACTAATCCCAGCGAAAAGGCAGAATAAATGGGGTTGGTAAGTAATACTACTCCTAGACCCCCTAGTAGAAGAACAAATCCCCCAAATAGCATAAGAATCTCATGTATTGGTCCAGGTAAATCCATTATGGATAAAAAGAAATTAATAGTATAAAATTTTTCATGAACTGACTAAAACTAAAGGATTCAAGGAAGGAAAAAAGGATTAGGGTATTTTTTTGTGTATAAACTTATAGTTATAAATTATATTATATCACGAAAATCTAGTCTGATTTAAAATAAGAAATAATTTCCAATAAGCAGTAGTTTTTCGTTTTTCTTTATAGTTTAATTTTAAAGTTTAATAAAGAATTATTAGATTTTTATAACAGAAAGACAAAATCAAAGTTTAGTAATCAGTAATCGTTCTTGAATTCGAAGATTTTTCTTTGTTTATTTTACTTTCAGACGAATTCCTAATTGTTTGAATTGTGTAATCTCCCATTATGGAGATTGGTAACCGACTTAAAGCAATTTGATTGTAATTCAATTCATGACGATCATAGGTAGAAAGTTCATATTCTTCAGTCATTGATAAACAGCTTGTTGGACAGTACTCAACACAATTGCCACAAAATATACAAACTCCGAAATCAATACTATAATTAAGCAATTGTTTTCTTTTAATATCCTTTTCAAATCTCCAATCCACAACGGGTAAATCTATCGGACATACGCGAACACATACTTCACAAGCAATACATTTATCAAATTCAAAGTGGATTCGCCCTCGGAAACGCTCTGGTGTAATTGATTTTTCATAAGGGTAGTGAATCGTTATAGGTAAACGATTTGTGTGGGATAAGGTAGTTATGAAACTTTGACCTATGTACCTTGTAGCACGTATTGTTTGTTGACCATAACTCATGAACCCAGTTACCATAGGGAACATATTCATTCTAAATATCTATGAAAAAGATATGTTTCTTTCTCTTGTTTGAGAGAGCTTTTGTGTTGAAAATATTCTTACTATTATTGTATTATCTTATTTATAGTGAAACAAGTTGAGAAGAGGTTGTTAATAAGAGATTGCCCAGGGAAATAGGTAAAAGAAATTTCCATCCAAGATTTAATAACTGATCCATTCTCATCCTCGGTAAAGTCCATCTTATTGTGATAGAAATGAAGAGAAATAAATAAGCTTTAGTTAATGTAATAAATATACCCATTGTCATTTCCAAAATTCCAACTGCTTTATTCATTTGGAAAAAATCAAAAAAGGATATATAGGGAATAGATAAATTCCACCCGCCCAAGTAGAGAACTGTTACAAATAAAGAAGAAACTAATAAATTTAGGTAAGAAACAAGATAAAATAAACCATATTTGATACCGGAATATTCAGTTTGGTAACCTGCTACTAATTCTTCCTCCGCTTCTGGTAAATCAAAGGGTAATCTTTCACATTCTGCCAAAGAAGAAATTAAAAAAACCAGAAAACCTATAGGCTGACGCCAAATATTCCATCCAAAAAAACCGTATTTTGACTGTGCTTCAACTATATCAACTGTACTTGAACTGTTAGATAATCATAGTCGGTGATAACATCACAGTTCCCACCGCTATTTCAAAACCGTACATGAAACCTTAGCTTCATACGGCTTCTCTATGATCAGAAAAAGGAAAGGACTGTTTTGTTCCTAGCCCCGGGGGCGTAGATAGAATTAGATAAAATAAAATAGATTTGAAAGTCCTAAATTAGACCAAAGGAATTCCGTCTGCTAGAATAAGAAAAAGCGCTTCCGAATTGATCTCATCCTTTATAATATAATGAAAATTTTTCTTTGTTCAGTAATAACTTAATCTTGGAATAAAACACTTGTTACTTGTTATAGGAATTCAATTAATAAATGGAAAGAGTTGGGTATTAGTTCATGAGCAATTCTGCATGAATATGGATAGAGGAAGGAAATAATGAAAATTTTTTCTAGTGCACTCCATATCTTTTTTACTATTCTTCTTTCCCCAGGGAGGGGGTATTTAAAAAGAAAAAATGGATAAAGGGTTAATTCGTTCTTGATAGCCATTTCCTTAACAAGTGAATGGGAACATACTCTGGATCGGAATCCGAAGAAAGTACTACTTGATAATTTCTACAAATTGCAAGTCCTTATTATGATTCCTTTTATGGGCAAAAATCTCTAATGTTTTAGATTTTCCATTACTAATCCTTTATGTACTTTAGTGTTCCTAACCCTTCACTAACTTTTGGTGGATTCTTCTTATGGATTATTAAGTTATAGTAATAACTAGGAGTATTCTAGTAATGGAATTCCATATCGTGAATCCTTTATTCTTGGCCGCTTCAAGATATGATGACTAATTAAAAAATATCAACCTTGGGATAAAGAGTTTACACTGCTTATGTTTACTTCCACTTTTTTCTTGTACGTAGGAAATGAGATTTTTTCTTTTTACTACAAATTTATAAGCTGTTTTGTTTCACTCATATAGCTATCTAGTTTAACTTACCAACCCAAATACTAAATAAGAAAAGGAATATAAATAGTTAATGGATTTTATAGGAAAAAGATCTATTTTAACGAATCACACGTAGAGATATTGCTAGCACACAAAAAGTTAATGGTATTTCATAACTAATGGATTGAGCAGCAGCTCGTAGACCGCCTGAAAAAGAATATTTATTATTTGAGCTATATCCTGCCATAAGAAGACCAATAGGAGCTATACTTGAAATGGCAATCCATAAAAAAACACCAATACTAAGATCGGCTAAAACAAAATGATATCCCAAAGGGATAACTAAAAAACTTAATAAAACTGATATGACTGCTATAGAGGGTCCAATGCTAAATAAAGAAATATCTCCTCGGGATGGCAGAATATCTTCTTTAAAAAGTAGCTTAGTCCCATCTGCTATAGCTTGAAGCAGGCCCAGGGGGCCAGCATATTCAGGACCAATACGTTGTTGTATCGACGCAGATATTTCTCTTTCTAACCACACAATTACGAGTACCTCTATTGTTATTCCCAAAAGGAGGGTCAAAATGGGTAGAATCGATATCAGTCCATAGACTTCTTTTAATAATTCCAATTTCGAAAAAGAATTGATAGTTTCTACCTCTACCCTATCTATTATCATTTCAACGATCAACTTCCCCCATAATGATATCTATACTACCTAATACGTCATGATATCAGCCAATTTCATTTTTTTAACTAGCTGAGGAAGAATTTGCAAATTAATAAACCCGGGTGGACGGATTTTCCATCTCCAGGGGAAAAGGCTATCATCTCCTACTAGATAAATCCCTAATTCACCTTTTGGGGCTTCTACTCTTACATAAAGCTCTTGTCTTGACAATTCAAAATTGGGCGAAGGTTTTTTACCAAGAAATTTATACTCAAAATCATTCCATTCAGAATTATTTTCTTTCTTAAAGCGTCGGACTTCTAAATTTTCATAAGGTCCTCCAGGAATTTTTTCTACAGCTTGTTGAATTATTTTGATGGATTCCCTCATTTCACCAATTCGTACTAAATAGCGAGCTAACGAATCCCCTTCTTTTTGCCATTGGACTTTCCAATCAAATTGGTTGTAAGACTCATAAGGATCTACTTTACGAAGATCCCATTGTATTCCAGAAGCTCGTAACATCGGTCCCGATAAGCCCCAATTTACTGCTTCTTCTCCGCTAATAAAACCTACTCCTTCAACTCGCTCTAAAAAAATTGGATTCTGTGTAATAAGTTGTTGATATTCAACAACTCCGCGTAAAAAATAATCACAGAAATCTAAACATTTATCGATCCATCCATAAGGTAGATCGGCGGCTACTCCTCCGATGCGAAAGTAATTGTGCATCATTCGCATACCTGTAGCAGCTTCAAATAGATCATATATTAATTCTCTCTCTCTAAAAATATAGAAAAAAGGAGTCTGTGCGCCGAGATCCGCCATAAAAGGTCCAAGCCATAGCAAGTGAGAAGCTATCCGGCTTAATTCTAACATAATTACCCTAATATAGCTGGCTCTTTGTGGTATTTGAATATTCTCCAAGAATTCTGGTGCATTTACTGTTATTGCTTCTGTAAACATAGTAGCTAAATAATCCCACCTTGTTACATAAGGTAAGTATTGTATAATAGTTCGGTTTTCCGCGATTTTTTCCATTCCTCTGTGTAAATACCCTAATATGGGTTCACAATCAATAACATCCTCACCATCGAGAGTAACGATCAGTCGAAGAACACCATGCATTGATGGGTGTTGAGGGCCCATATTGACTATCATGAGATCTTTTCTTGTAAGCGGTAGACTCATATCCTTTCT
>NW_028260285.1:0-24787 GCF_056163025.1 Triticum urartu | reverse complement strand
AGAGGCTTCTTGACTTTTCTCTTCCCTATAAAGGATTTGTTTTTTTATGCGTAATATAGAAATTATCTTGTTGAGATCCTATGAATCAGTTCAATTAAAACCTTAGATTCATACTAGAGCCACGATGATTTAGTCTCAAGCTAAACAAAAGGCAAGGGTTCTTCGAATAAGAACCGCTTGATAATCATTTATTGAATCAGTGTAATGACTCGACAAAATCGAGAGAAAAAAAGTTGTCTTTTGGGCAAACAAAATTGGAAGGAAGAAAATTTCTTTTTTATTTTTATTTAAGAACTACTTGAATTTTTCAGTCTGGTTGCGAGGTCTTAATAGTGAGTATGAATCATAGTTCCATTTTTTTTTGATCCACTCTATCTATTTCGTGTTCCAGATACTAGAATAAATAATATCTGACGAATTAGAATCATCTTGATAGAGATAACAGGCCCTTTCTATGTATTATCAATAGGATCAATTCTAACAAGTCACACACTCATATTCCAGAGATACCGAAACAAAAAAATTCCGCGGTCGAACTACCATAATATCTAGAAATGTAGATCTTAAACTAGAAAGGCTTTTTTGGATGGAAAAACTCTGACTTCCTAGTTTTAGTTAGTAGAAACCTAATTGGTTAAAATTCCGTCCAGTAAAACGGAAGAATTATAAATTTCTAAAATGATAGATAGGAATATAGCGAATAAAGCCATTGCGATCCCCATAAAAGGAGTAGTCCCCCAACCCGGGGCGACTTTCCCATATTCCGAATTCAAGGGTTTCAGTAAACTACCTGCACCAGTTCGTTTTGGCCTAGGTTTAGAACTATCTTCAACGGTTTGTGTAGCCATAAATTCTATTTAATCATTGGTGTTGACTTTGTATACTATTCCGTTGTAGTTGTAAATACACGATCTTTTCGTAGATCCATTGTAATCTTGAAATTCTATAAAAATGGAAACAGCAACTTTAGTCGCCATCTCCATATCTGGTTTACTTGTAAGCTTTACTGGGTATGCCTTATATACCGCGTTTGGGCAACCCTCTCAACAATTAAGAGATCCATTCGAAGAACACGGAGACTAATTTAAGTAAGAAGTCTCCCAGATAGGGGGACTTCTTACTTAAATGAAATTATTTTATTCTTTTAGTTGGAGTTGGTGGAACCTTAGGTGGTTCTCGGAAGAAGATAGCGAAAAAAATTATCCCTAAAGTCGAAACTAAAAGGAACGTATAAACCAATGCTTCCATAGATTCGATCCTGGTTTATTTACAATTATAACTTCCACACCTATTCATTTGTCATTTGGGATAATTTCCCATATAAAGAAAGAAAAAGAGTCAAAGAAAGGATGGGAGATGTTTCCCATGTCAAATCAAAAAAGAGAGGTGAAAGATACTATAACAATGTGTATCAAACTGCCTGTTTCCTTGTAGTTGGATCTCCCACTTTTTGGAATGTTCCAAATTCCACTTGAGCATCCAAATCTGGATCAATACCAGCAAAAACATCTCGGAACAATGTTCTAGCGCCATGCCAAATGTGTCCGAAAAAGAAGAGCAAAGCAAAGGTAGCATGACCAAAAGTGAACCAACCCCTTGGACTGCTGCGAAAAACACCATCAGATTTCAAAGTAGCCCGGTCTAATTCAAAAATTTCCCCTAATTGAGAACGCCTCGCATATTTTTTTACAGTAGCAGGATCAGAATAACTTACTCCATTAAGTTCGCCACCATAGAACTCCACCGTTACACCTACTTGTTCAACACTATATTTGGATTCTGCTCTTCTAAAAGGAACGTCTGCTCTAACAATTCCCTCCTCATCTACCAAAACAACCGGAAATGTTTCAAAAAAAGTAGGCATACGGCGTACAAAAAGCTCACGTCCTTCTTTATCTCTAAAGACGGGATGTCCTAACCATCCAACAGCTATTCCATCCCCATTGTCCATTGAGCCTGCTCTGAATAATCCCCCTTTTGCCGGATTATTACCAATATAATCATAAAAGGCTAATTTTTCGGGAATTTTAGACCAAGCTTCTGATAAACTAAGATTTTCGGCTAAACCATTGCTAACTCTTCGATATATTTCTTGCTGAAAGTATCCCTGATCCCACTGATAACGAGTAGGCCCAAATAATTCGATTGGGGTCGTTGCTGACCCATACCACATAGTTCCAGCAACTACGAAAGCTGCAAAAAAAACAGCAGCGATACTACTGGAAAGTACAGTTTCAATATTGCCCATACGTAATCCTTTATATAGACGTTGAGGCGGACGGACACTAAGATGGAATAAGCCCGCTAATATACCCAATGTACCCGCAGCAATATGATGAGAAGCTATTCCCCCCGGAACAAAAGGATCAAAACCTTCTGCACCCCACGCTGGATTTACAGCTTGTACTTTTCCAGTTAGTCCATAAGGATCGGATACCCATATCCCAGGACCATACAAACCCGTTACATGAAATGCCCCAAAGCCAAAGCAAGCCACCCCTGCAAGAAATAAATGAATTCCAAAGATCTTGGGCAAATCCAAAGAGGGTTTTCCCGTCCGCTCATCAGAGAATATTTCTAGGTCCCAATATACCCAATGCCAGATCGCTGCCAAGAAACACAAGCCAGAAAACACAATATGCGTACCTGCCACACCTTCATAACTCCAAATACCCGGATTTGTTACAGTTCCTCCTGAAATACTCCAACCACCCCACGAATCCGTTATTCCTAAACGAGTCATGAAGGGAATTACGAACATACCTTGTCTCCACATTGGATCCAGAACAGGATCAGAGGGATCAAAAACTGCTAATTCGTATAAAGCCATTGAGCCAGCCCAACCAGAAACTAGAGCTGTGTGCATTATATGCACCGCAAGCAATCGACCCGGATCATTCAATACGACAGTATGAACACGATACCAAGGCAAACCCATGGAAATACCCCTTTAGCAAAGAAAAATAGACACGATGTCGCTTTATTTTATCGCATTGAAAAAGACTATCCATATCCTATGTACCTAACCCTTCTAGGGGATTCTGTGTCAGAAAGCGCGAATATTTATTTCATTCCATTAAAAATAAGAAGCCAATTCTGTTCATAAGAAGAAAGAGAAGCAGATCTATTCTATACTCGATAAGTGCCAATATGCAATGGGTAACTTGGCCAATTTGGAAAAAACGAAGAATAGATCGCTACCCCTCTTTGTTTAGCATTCAAATCACCCATTCCCTTTTCTTTATTCAATCTGTCTTACATTCCTTATATGTATAACCTTTCAATCTACGTATTAATAGAATCTATAATATTCATATAGAATAAGAATAAAAATTAAGACAATAAACTGCGGATTCTTTCTTTCTGTTCCATTCTTACGTTTCCATATTAAAGTGTGGTTTTCTTACTTAAATTTAATAATATTAATCTAATATGCCCATTGGTGTTCCAAAAGTACCTTACCGGATTCCTGGAGATGAAGAAGCGACTTGGGTTGACTTATACAATGTTATGTATCGAGAAAGGACACTTTTTTTAGGTCAAGAGATTCGTTGCGAGATCACGAATCATATTACAGGTCTCATGGTATATCTGAGTATAGAAGATGGAATTAGTGATATTTTTTTGTTTATAAACTCCCCAGGCGGGTGGCTAATCTCAGGAATGGCTATTTTTGATACGATGCAAACGGTGACACCAGATATATATACAATATGCCTCGGAATAGCCGCCTCCATGGCGTCCTTCATTCTGCTTGGAGGAGAACCCACCAAGCGTATAGCATTCCCTCACGCGAGGATTATGCTTCACCAACCTGCTAGTGCTTATTATCGGGCAAGGACACCAGAATTTTTACTAGAAGTAGAAGAGTTACACAAAGTTCGCGAAATGATCACAAGGGTTTATGCAGTAAGAACAGGCAAGCCTTTTTGGGTTGTATCCGAAGACATGGAAAGGGATGTTTTTATGTCAGCAGACGAAGCCAAAGCTTATGGACTTGTCGATATTGTAGGGGATGAAATGATTGACAAGCACTGCGATACTGATCCAGTGTGGTTTCCAGAAATGTTTAAGGATTGGTAGTGTCCGGATTTCTTGTAAAGTTATTTCACAGCTAAATTCGTGTTTTCCTCGATTTAATAGAAAATAGAAAGACTTCATGATGAGCAATCATCAGGTTAAGATGGATCTAAACCAATCCATTTTTTTCTATATACATACAACATGCCGACGGTTAAACAACTTATTAGAAACGCAAGACAGCCAATACGAAATGCTCGAAAAACGGCCGCGCTTAAAGGATGCCCTCAGCGTCGAGGAACATGTGCTAGGGTGTATGTGCGACTCGTTCAGATCATGACTTCAAACAAATATAAAAAAAATTGAAGTATCCATGATTAGTACCAATGAATAGGATATAGCTTCTCTATCCTAGATTTCTATGGTATATGGAATTTATGGTTTCCTTTGGTGCAAATCCAATTATCTAAATTGGAAATAAGAAGCAATTCTCCCATTGGTAGCAAATGGTTATCCATTAAGCGGAGGAAATAGTAATAAAAAGAAAAAGGCTTATGCTCCTTTATCTTAAAAGAACGGACTAACAGGGTCAGCTACTTAGCCAACTTTCATAATTAAATACCGTCACTGTATGGATAACTCTTATTGTGAAAAGAGCTATTTACTCTATAATGGATAGGTAGAGCCAAAGAATGTGGACTATACAAGTTCGCAATACCTTTTGATGAAAGAAAGGGCTCCGGTGTATAGAGAGGGCCTCACCGTTTAAAAGGGAACCATAGAAACGATGGAACCCACTATTTTTTTTAGTATTATTAGAATGAATTTGTTATTTCGTATAGAAATAACTGAACGGAGTGGAATAAAAAATCGTGGTTGGGAAGGTTACTATAGCAAAAGCCATTGGAATTAATATTTTATATATCGGAATAATTAGTTTTGTTATTAATGAGAAAAAGGGTGGCTAAAAGAAGAGAAATCATTAGTTATTCATTAAGGTTAATTTGATTCAATGACCAGAGTTCCGCGAGGATATATAGCCCGGAGACGACGAACAAAAATGCGTTCATTTGCCTCAAACTTTAGAGGGGCTCATTTAAGACTTAATCGAATGATTACCCAACAGGTAAAAAGAGCTTTTGTTTCCTCTCATCGAGATAGAGGTAGGCAAAAGAGGGATTTTCGTCGTTTGTGGATCACTCGGATAAACGCAGCAACGCGGGTATATAAAGTATTCGATAGTTATAGTAAATTAATACACAACCTGTACAAGAAGAAATTGATTCTTAATCGTAAAATGCTTGCACAAGTAGCTGTATCAAATCCAAATAATCTTTACACGATTTCCAATAAAATAAAGATCATCAATTAAAGGTATAAATAAAGTAATATACTGGAATAATAAAAGATGAATTCCCGGAGAGGGAACTCCGGGAAGATACAATAAATTAAGATTAAGTGGTAGGAATCAACGAGCTGGATTACTTTCTTTATAATATATATAGGTCTGGCCCTTTCGAATTCGAATAAAACATCAACAATCGGAACTTAAGTTCCGGTTGTTGTTTCTTAAATTTTGGTTGTTGTTTCTTAAGTTTCGATTGGAATTGTACTTTTGCGTTAATTGAGGAATATGTCTATTTTTTCTGGGTCTAGAACCTGTAATTATTGAAATTGACTGGGCTTGAAATTGCTTTTCGTTCTCATAGTTACGAAACGGTAAGAAAGATAAAATACGAGCCTGTTTTATAGCAAGAGTAATTAATCGTTGTTGTTTCAAGGTTAATCTATTTATTCGTCTCGATAATATTTTTCCTTGTTCACTAATAAATCTATTAATTAAACTCATGTTTCTATAATCAATTCGATCTCCCGGGCCAATCCGGGGACGCCTACGAAAAGGTTGTTTAGATTTACGAAAAGGTTGCTTGAATTTACGAAAAGTTTGCTTGGATTTACGAAAGGGTTGCTTGGATTTATTAAAAGTTTGCTTGGATTTACTAAAGGGTTGCTTAGATTTAAGAAAAGGTTGTTTAGATGTATACATGATTTATTCCTTATTTAAAATTTGAAAATTTGAAAATTCACTTCTTTATTTTATTAATTTAGGATCCAGAAGAAGTAGTTTTTCTTTGATCCATATCTTATTTGATTCATATTATAGTATATGAATACCCTCTATACATATGAAATAATATCTACCGGAAATCAGATGAGTTGATTTGTATTTTGTATTCTATACTATGTTTTCTTTATATATTAAATATGAAGTTCTTACTCTTTCTGTTGTTTGGAAAGATCAAACACACGATGTTCCTATTTCTTTATTTCGTGATGAGTCGTATGCTTGCGACAATAACGACAAAATTTTTTGAATTCTAATTGTCCGGGTGTATTGTGGCGATTCTTTTGAGTACTATATCTAGAAATCCCCGTCGATTCCTCATTGGCACCTTTTCGAACACAACTGATGCATTCCAAAATAACTCTGATTCTAACATCTTTTCCCTTGGCCATGAACCTCCTTTTCTTTTTGGATTGACTTAACTTAATTCTTCTACTTATTCTTTTATTCTTCTATTTTGAATCCGAAGAAGAAGAATAAAATTCATTAGAATAATTTTTTTTTATTCTTTAATTAAGTAATAAAAAATAGAGAAATAATTAAAGAATACAATCCTTGTCGAATTAGCAAAGATTTTGGTTCGAAATCCTTTCATTTAATTAGCCAGCCCCGCCTTTTCTATGCTCTGATTTCTGAGGCCTTATTTAGCTTGGGTACCCCTTTAAATTGAATTTCTATTTTCAAAAATGGGGTTTACCAAATTTTTAATGACTCTGAGGTTCAACCCAATCCATCTTTTCTTTCTTTTTCCTTCCGATACTAAAAAAAGATTGAAAAGGATCAAATTTTGTCATATCACGAAGAAATCTATCCCTCCCATAGCAATAACTAGAATTAAAAAAAAGGGAATGACAAAGCATCTGGGAATAAACGATTAATTTCTATCAATAAACCTGCTAAAGCACCAAACCATAGAGTACTTAGCACGGGTGCTACAGAGAGATATGTTTTTATATCCCGCATTGAAAATCCTCCTTCCTTGTTGGAATACATATATGATCATAAACTCTTGCCCAAGATTGTTATGCTATATATAAAATGAACCATATCGACGAAATTTTCCTATCCCTAAAAAAGAAAAAGATGACCCCTTCTTCCTATATATTACCAAGGAAAAGTAATCCTTCTTTTATAGGCGAAATTATATTGGATTTTATATGTATATAATTCCTTAATTATATGAGACCAAAAAGAAGAAATGACACGAGGGTTCTATATATAGATAGAGAAAGAAAGAAGAAGAAAATTATGATGTGGAAAAGAAGACAGGAATTGTGTACAATGGCATTGTACAACAATTTAATTTGGAAAAGGGATGTAGCGCAGCTTGGTAGCGCGTTTGTTTTGGGTACAAAATGTCACAGGTTCAAATCCTGTCATCCCTACCTATTACTTCTTTCTTCTTTATAGGCAGTAGCGACGAGATCAATTAAAGTAAAGTGGGTATAACTTGAATTTGTGGAGACTATACGTACGTGAGATACATTAGGAATAGAAAAAGATTTTCTTTTTGAATGAATGAAAGCGCTCTTAGTTCAGTTCGGTAGAACGCGGGTCTCCAAAACCCGATGTCGTAGGTTCAAATCCTACAGAGCGTGATTCCATCTATTTTATGTCGAAGCAGAGTAAAATAACTTAACAAAATTGAATTGTAACTCCAATTTCAATTTGACCTCCTCTCTGGTCTGGAGGAGGTCAATCAAAAAAAAAAAATGACTCAATCAAAGATCCAACTGATCCCCACGCCTGTATTGCAAATACGCAGTCACGAATAATCCCGCTAAAGTAATAGGAATTAGGCCTAAGACGATTCCAAATAGAAAAACTTCAATCATTTCGATTTGTTCGAGGGGATAAAAAAAGAGGTACGATCTATCCCTAAATAGTACTCTAAATTATCCACGAATCTCAATGACCAAGAAAAGAATTCCTAATTAGTCTGGAAAAGAGTCGTAGAATGCCAGGAATCCCAAAGAAAGATTTTTCTTTTCTGAATTATAATTATTCAGTCAATTCAAATAAGGCGTATCTTGTTCAAGCCAATAAATAGAGCTGGGGTTATAGTTAAAGCAGCCAGTAGAAAACCAAAATAACTAGTTAAAGTAAGCATGAAAGAGTTAAATTCCATTTATTTTTTTTTACTACACTACATATGTTGGTAAAGCATTTACCTAAGTTATGGAAAATTCATAATTCATCAGTTATTTTAGATAATACTAAAAAACAAGATAGAGTAAGATACAGAAGTGTAAAAGAAAGTGGATTCATCAGATGATACATGAGTCCCTAATTCCGAATCAAGAGATTTGTTGTGGAATTTGTCAATTGAGTAAAGTAATAATATTAAGAACTAGATCATCTAACCCCATTGAATGAAAAAAAGAAATTCAATTTTCAGGGAAATTTTTGAATAAGAGATAAATAAACAATTGAATTTGAAAAAAAAAACTTCTTTCTATTTTGGATAATTTCTTTTTCAATAGGACCCTCTTTTTGGAGTGAACGATCGAATATTCCCCTATTCCTTCTTATTTTAACTGATTGTATTCCATATGGAATAAGAGGAGAACAAAAGCATTCCACGACCTGCCAAGGGGCTGTTAAAAAAAAAAAAAAAAGAAAGCTCTTCCTTGAATTTACTTTATTTTTATTCCTTTTTCGAACTCCAACCAAAGTAGATTCGAAGACGAGTCACTTCAATTATCCTTTTAAGTTCTATTCTATCTTCTGTCTTTCCCTATTTCATCTCGTAAAGTTCCGCGCTCGCAGTTTGGTCAAGAAAGTTAGACCTAATCCAACAAACAATACAAGGATGAATTACGAATTATGAAAGGATAGATTTCACATATACTTGTCCTTGTATTGTGTCAGTATGAGAATATCCTTCCTAAATTATTTATCCAAACCTATTGATCATTAACTTAGATTTTCCCAAGATTTTGGCTGCTATTCCGAATTACTCTATTATTCCGAAGCCAATGAAAAGTAAGTAGAACCTACAAAAATGGGGTTTTCTATTGATGCCTTGAATAACATATAGCTTACCTATAGACAAAAAAAAAATAAAAAAGTAATTATGTTTCGGAACCAGGCAAAACCAGATTGCTGTGCCATAGGAAGGATAGCTATACTAATTCGGTATACTCAAAATACACCTTTGGTACAAAATTGACAATCTCACAAGGATGAAATATCAGTAATTTTCTATTTACTGGTCGATCCCATCTTTTACGGAATCAATTCCTTTTTTGAATGTACAAAAATTTTGGGAGTTCAGCATGTCTGGAAGCACGGGAGAACGTTCTTTTGCTGATATTATTACCAGTATTCGATACTGGGTTATTCATAGCATTACTATACCTTCCCTATTCATTGCGGGTTGGTTATTTGTCAGTACGGGTTTAGCTTATGACGTGTTTGGAAGTCCTAGGCCAAACGAGTATTTCACGGAAAGCCGACAAGGAATTCCGTTAATAACCGACCGTTTTGATTCTTTAGAACAACTCGATGAATTTAGTAGATCCTTTTAGGAGGCCCTCAATGACCATAGATCGAACCTATCCTATTTTTACAGTGCGATGGCTGGCTATTCACGGACTAGCTGTACCTACTGTTTTTTTCTTGGGATCAATATCAGCAATGCAGTTCATCCAACGATAAAACAAATTCCAACTATAGAACTATGACACAATCAAACCCGAATGAACAAAATGTTGAATTGAATCGTACCAGTCTATACTGGGGTTTATTACTCATTTTTGTACTTGCTGTTTTATTTTCCAATTACTTCTTCAATTGAGAGAAAGAAAGAGACTAATAAGAATTCTCTTATCCCATTTGGAAGGATACCATCCTTATAACTACCCATGACTGTTTTTGTCTCTAGCATGACCAATTGATAAAATGTGGAGGAAAGTAGGGGAAATGGCCGATACTACTGGAAGAATTCCTCTTTGGCTGATAGGTACTGTAGCTGGTATTGCTGTGATTGGTTTAGTAGGTGTTTTCTTTTATGGTTCATATTCTGGATTGGGTTCATCTCTATAGTAATCGGAGGGACCAGATTGTAAACATGAAAAAGTAGGAGCTTAGCGGGTCCTTACCCCCCTTTATCTGATTAGAGCGGAAAGGACCCGCGGAATTTTTATTTTACTCTTATAACGCGAATTGAATCTATTCGATTCACTCTTATGAAGCAACAAGAAAAAGAGATCACTCGAGGATCCAATATCTTATTCCACGAAGGAAGTATCCTGAAAATCCTTGATTTAGTTTCGAGTAATAAACTAATAAAACCTTAATCAAAACTATTCAACTAGCCTAAAAATAAAAAAACCTTCAATGGAAGAGTTTACTTTTTTTTTGCAAAATTTCTGTAAATTTGAAGTTGAACTTAATTAAACAAGCCAAGCAATTTGCTCACAATCACAAGAAATTTTTCCCCCGCCATATTTTCTTCCCCTCTGTTTGTCCACTACCTCGGCTAAACCTAAGCAAAAGAAAAAGAGGTCCAAGAGACAGACCCGAATAAAGAAGAAATAGTAATCTTTGACGAATTAGGAAGAAAAAGGATTCTTATTTTGATACAAGAAGAATCGGCACAAGAAAAAGGCTTTTTCTTGTGCCGAATAGACGATTAAGAAGACCTGCAATCCCTCCGAAAAAGAAGAAATTTTAATTTGATTGTTCTCGCCTTTGCCTTGGATTCTCTTCTTTTGCATGGGATATAAATAAGGAATTCCAGACATCTCATAAACAAAAAGCAGTCTAAACAAAAAAAGGATTTCCAAAATAGATCATAGATAATTCTAGCAATTGCCAATAAATCGAGGCTTTTTACCAACTTGATGGTAAGAAATCCCGGGACCTAGAAATTCATTTCGTACAATTGAACCTTTTCAAACTGTTTCTTTTTGAGAACCAAAAAAACTTGTGCCAAAATAACGGATGCGAAGAAGAACAAAAGGCCTTGGACACGTAATGGATCCTGAAGCACGATTTCTGCGTCCCCCTGACCAAAACCTCCCACATTAGGATTGCTTGTTAATGGTTGATCAAGCTTGATGGATTCCCCCTCTGAAACAAGAAGTTCTGGTCCGGGAGGTATAATATCAATCACTTGGCGTCCATCTGATGCATCAACTATGGATATTTCATACCCCCCCTTTTCTTTACGTAGTATTTTTCTTACTATACCTGTTGACGTAGCATTATAGACTGTATTGTTACTCTTGCTACCATCAGGATAGATCTGTCCTCTTCCTCGGTTTCCCCCTACATATATGGGATATTTTAAGAAATGAGCATCTTTCTTCGTAGCAGGATCAGGGGAAAGAATGGGAAAGACAATTTCACTATATTTCTTACCGGGAACAGGGCCTATCACAAGAATGTTTTTTTTATCGGGACGATAACTCTGAAAAGCAAGATTTCCTATCTTTTCTTTTAACTCAGGGGAAATACGATCGGGCGGCGCTAATTCGAATCCCTCGGGCAAAATAAGAACAGCACCTACATTCAACCCTCCCTTTTTTCCATTAGCAAGAACTTGTTTCAATTGCATATCATAAGGAATTCGAAGAACTGCTTCAAATACAGTATCGGGAAGCACAGCTTGGGGAACTTCAATATCGACGGGCTTGCTAGCTAAATGGCAATTGGCACATACAATTCGTCCAGTTGCTTCTCGTGGGTTTTCATAACCCTGCTGCGCGCAAAAATGGGATATGCATTTGAAATAGATGTCCGAGTTATTACGTATATCATGATCGATACAGAAATCGATCGAGTTATCTGTTCCTTTACCCAAGAAAAAGTATTTCTATTTTCCATGTCCAATCGCAGATCCCAGAATTTCTACAATAAATTAGATAGGTAGCTAAGCTAATCTAGTTCCCTATACACGAATCTGTTGTCATTCTACTGCAACAGTTGTACTGCAATGATGAATACCTTAAAGTAGGTATAAATAGAAAGAATTTTGCTAAAATGGAAAAGGGCTTTCTTTCTAAAAAAAGATGCTTGCTAATTTGATTAATATTAATATCGGGAGATCAAATGAATTTATGCTTCACTAATTGAATGATAAATGACTACAAGCGAAGGAGATAGACGATTTAAACAAAAAAAGACCCAAAATTTCAAACATGTATCTAGAATTACTGGAAAACTACAAACAAAAATAGTGAAAATAAGCTCGTTAGGAGCCCATCCAAAATCGTTGTAGACCCAACGAATTACTAGTTCCCAACCACGGGTGGAGTGAAATCCAACAAAAAAATCAGTAACTAAAAGAATAAAAAAAGCTTTTATTGAGTCATTTAAATTATAGAAGAATTCCTGAACCCAAGAATTCAAAATGACAAGTTCCTCTTTACCCAGAAAAAAAGAACCACTTAGAATAGCCAAACAGATTATATTTGTCGAGAAATGCAAAATGGTATGGAGATGATCCTCATTATTTATTTTGACCCATTGTATTATTTCCTTGTGTATTCCTGTAGGAGGTTTTTGTACATGTGTCTTTAGTTTCCCTTTTATCATCTCGTCCAAGAGAGAAAGTTCTTCTAATTCTATGAATCTTTCTAGAATCCTTTTCTCTTGAATATCAGTTAAGAGAGTTTCGGATTGCCTGGTATTCCACCAATTCTTAATCCAAAGTTCCAGACATTTGTTAAATGAGGAAGAGACCCCCCAAGGCAAAAGTACGATAAATACAAGATATAGTAAAGAAGGCAATGCTTTCTTTTTTTTCATTTTTGATCTGTAAATGGAGTTGTTAATGAATATGCTTCATTCGCTGACTCTATTCCATTCCCTGACTCTATATGATGATATTTCTATTTCATGATATTTCTATTTCTTTGAAGCAAAAACTCTATAGGTTTGATACCCTGTATCTATTCTTCTTTTTTGTATATTAGTTATTAGTGGAATTTCAGTGCATTGGGTTCTTTCTTAGATCTAGATGGAATGAAATAGTGAAATAGAATAAAAAAAAAGCCCTTTCGGATGAAAAAGGAAGAATAGTATGCGATATATCTAACTTGGATAAAAAAAAATTAAAAGCAAATTTCTCTTATCCTCGTTTGTTCCTTCCTTTAGATAAATACTTAAAAATCCCCTTACAATAACAAATCCAATTTAGAAGGGACTTCCTCCCTGTGTTGAGAAAACTTTTCTTCTTCCAATTCTTCTTTTCTTCATTCAACTCAGTTCAAAAAAGATACCTCAAAATACTTCAATTGGTACGCGCAAGAAATAGGCCAATTCGGCAGCTTTTTGTTCAATTTCTCGTGGAGTAAAAAATTTATCATCAGTACGAGTCAAGGGAATGATCCCCTGGCCCCGGATTTCCATATAAAGAATACGACGAGGATAAAGACCCTCTTTAACCTGAATTCTAATTGATTGGATATCCCGCATAAGGAATCGAAGGAAGACGCGACGTTTTATTCCAGGGAATCCCCAACGAAAAATGCACACTATTCCCTCTTTTCTATCGAATCGGTCATAACCACTACCTACATTCCACAAAATAGTACACCACAAGTAGGAGCTAATGAATAGGCCTGCGATTCCGTAGAAAGACATCACGACCCCCTGCGGAAAAAAAAGAATTTCTTGAGATGGAAGTATAGATATAATATTCTTACCAAGATAACTGGAAATCCCAACCGATAAGAATCCTAGTGAACCTAGAAAAAGAATACAGGCCCAGAAAAAATTACCCCTTTTTCGAGAACCTTTTAGAAGTTCTACCCATATGTGTTCTGATCGCCAATTCATATTAGATATACTAAATCCAGCAGCGGTCGATTGAAATTGAGAGAATAAGCTAAATAATTTTGACTTTACTTTTTTTGATTCTGAAATCGCCTTCAGCAACTAGTACTCCTGTGAAATAATAGGTTAGATACATTGACTTTCTATTCAAAAAATATTCGTTGATTCAATTAAAATAAATAAAATAAAACTCGCTATACCTGGCTCTGCATATTCATGCATTTATGCTCGTAGCCTATATCCGCATCCATAACCGTTTTTCATTTGTGTGTAGAAAGTGTGTGTAGAAAAAGCCACATACCCTACCATATTATATTACTTACACTAAAAAATACTAGACAATCTTATTTTTTTGCACATAAAGAAATAAAGAAGTCATTGCAATTGCCGGAAATACTAAGCCTACTAAAGGCACGAAAATAGAAGGTAAGTTTAAATCCGTCATGGAATAGGTGTCTCAATTCAAATTTACTATTTCTATCTAGTCGAAAAATATCTTAAGATTCTTATGATATAATTAAGTATATCTATTATAAGGAATATTGACTATTGTATTGTATTTTTTATTTTTAGTTTGAAAAATATTCTGTAAAAAAAATGAAAGGATAATAAGAAAATTCCAAAAAAGGAGAACTAATTAAAAAGATTTTATTTTGATTTTCCCATCCTCATGGCCTTTCTATCTTTCTAATCTAATTTGAAATTGGATTCAAAAGAAAGCGGTTAGAATTTACTTCCTGCATACATACTTCTCTAGAAGCGCATACAATAATGCGTGGTAAAGGCGGAAAAATAGTATATTCAATCAAAATCAAAGGGCAAATTATCTTACCTACTATAGATCCCCTACTACCCTCTTAGACTTTAAAAGGCGATATACCACCCAAAGAAAGGGTATGAAAATGCCGGGTGGAGTTAGCTTTTCGACGAAGACCTGTCCCGTGCAGCGAAGCCCTGTTAGTAAGACCCCCCGCAATAATGGATTATAGAAGAATATTATTCCAAATACTCCTCTGGACGCATATAGTAGCATTGCGATTCCGAATCTTTTTTATTTATGAATATGAACAGAAAAAATTCATTGTATCGTTGGGTCGGAGCGGAGGTTTGGTCCAGAAAAATTAGAAACAAAACGTCTACTCTACCGCATTGAAGTCTATAGCGCTGTATTTCCACGAAAGTATAATTCTTACCATCAGGATACGATCCTTTCTTTTGAACTAAACGTCTCTACGATGGGTCCAGGTTCTATGTCCAATCCCAAATCAAGGATTTCTCGCTCTTGATCGGAGTCATAAACTAAAAAAAAACTACCTTTTTATCCTTTTTCTCAAGGTTATAGAAAACTTCCTTATCTAGTTCTAGCATTTTGAAAAAAAAAAAATGCTTCTTTTTTTACACACAGTTCGAGTCACTTGTTGACTCACGATTACGCCTGTTAAAAGTTTCAAACGTCCTCTTTTTTGAAATTGAAAGAGAGTCCTATAAAAAGGTCTAACTTCCAAACTATGTCTTTTTTCATTCATTCTCCTTTAGTTTTTTTCTCTATCTAGAAGTGGAATAGAATAACCCGGTTGAAGGGTAATGATCATACGTCTGTAATGCATTGTATGGCCCAGAATAGGTCCTATTCTTCTACCTTTTCCAGGTAGTCGATGGCTATTCACAGCTACCACCTTAACACCAAAGAAGAGTTCGACCCAATGCTTTATTTCTGTCTTAGTGAATCCCGATTCGACATTAAAAGTATATTGATTCTTTCCCAATAAACGAAGACTTTTTTCTGTAAATACTGCGTATTTGATTCCATTATCATTATCATATGATAATACTATATTTTATTATTTTATTATTTTATTTGTATTTCTTTATTGTATTATACCTTAATATATATATTCTAGATATATAGAATAGACGAATCTCAATTTGTCAAGTCTCATGATCATATCATGATCTATTTTTATTCGGCTCAATCTTTTTTTTCTAAAAAAGATTGAGCCGAGTTTAATTGCAATCAATTAGAAGAATAAAGAAGAATTACTGCATTTCATAACTGATTTTTTTCTCTTTTTATTTCGTTTCTTTTTTATTTATACCTTCTTTATCTTTAGTTTTATCTAGTTAATCAATAGTATCTACCGGCTCGAACTCGAATTTGATCGCCTTCCATACTTCACAAGCTGCGGCTAGTTCAGGACTCCATTTGCAAGCTGCTCGGATAATTTCATTACCTTCGCGAGCAAGATCGCGCCCTTCGTTACGAGCTTGTACACAGGCTTCTAAAGCCACTCGATTAGCTGCTGCACCAGGTGCATTTCCCCAAGGATGTCCTAAAGTTCCTCCACCAAATTGTAATACAGAATCGTCCCCAAAGATTTCGGTCAGAGCTGGCATATGCCAAACATGAATACCACCTGAAGCTACCGGTATAACACCTGGCATGGATACCCAGTCCTGAGTGAAAAAGATACCGCGAGCACGATCTTTTTCAATAAAATCATCGCGCAATAAATCAACAAAACCTAAAGTCATTTCGCGTTCCCCTTCTAACTTACCTACTACTGTACCGGAGTGGATATGATCTCCCCCAGACATACGCAATGCTTTAGCTAATACACGGAAATGCATACCATGATTTTTCTGTCTATCAATAACTGCATGCATTGCACGGTGAATGTGAAGAAGTAGGCCATTGTCGCGGCAATAATGAGCCAAAGTAGTATTTGCGGTGAATCCCCCAGTTAAGTAGTCATGCATTACAATAGGAACCCCTAATTCTCTTGCAAATACAGCTCTCTTAATCATTTCTTCACATGTACCCGCAGTCGCATTCAAGTAATGCCCCTTGATTTCACCGGTTTCGGCCTGTGATTTATAAATAGCTTCGGCACAAAAGACAAAACGGTCTCTCCAGCGCATAAATGGTTGTGAGTTTACGTTTTCATCATCTTTGGTAAAATCAAGTCCACCACGTAGACACTCATAACACGCTCTACCATAATTTTTTGCGGATAATCCCAATTTTGGTTTAATAGTACATCCCAATAAAGGACGACCGTACTTGTTCAACTTATCTCTTTCAACTTGGATACCATGAGGCGGGCCTTGGAAAGTTTTTGAATAAGTAGGGGGAATTCGTAGATCCTCCAAACGTAGAGCACGTAGGGCTTTGAAACCAAATACGTTACCTACAATGGAAGTAAACATGTTAGTAACGGAACCCTCTTCAAATAGGTCTAATGGATAAGCTACATAACAGATCCATTGGTTGTCTTCCCCAGCAACAGGCTCGATGTGATAGCATCGTCCTTTGTAACGATCAAGACTGGTAAGTCCATCAGTCCAAACAGTTGTCCATGTACCAGTAGAAGATTCGGCAGCTACTGCAGCCCCTGCTTCTTCGGGCGGAACCCCAGGCTGAGGACTTACTCGGAATGCTGCCAAGATATCAGTATCCTTAGTTTCATACTCTGGGGTGTAGTAAGTCAATTTATAATCTTTAACACCAGCTTGAAATCCAACACCTGCTTTAGTTTCTGTTTGTGGTGACATAAGTCCCTCCCTATAACTCTTGAATTAAGAATTCTCACAATAACAGGGTCTACTCGATGTTAATTAGGCGTAAATGAAACTTTAGCAAAAATCTCGTAAAACAAAAAGGATATTCAATTAATATAATATCAACTCATTAAAGAAAATTGAGGGCATGCTTAGGTTAATGAATATGTTTCATTCATATATAATGCGTACACCCTGTGTATGTTCTATCCTATAGGAATTCCAATATAGGAATTCGATAGGAATTGAGTTGTTGTTATGGTAAGTTAACACGGTTCGTTATTAAACCATGGATTTGATTTACCAAATCCATAATTATTGTATACTCTTTGATAGATATAGCGCAACCCAAATTAATTCCTAATCCTTATTTTACAAGTTCTTAATAGTTCTCTTTTCTTATTTTGAATGCAAATACCTAACTAAATACTAATAAAATTCTTTGTTGACAGCAATCTATGCTTCACAGTAGTATATATTTTGTATATCGAAGTCCTAGATAGGAAAGTAGAGTAGGCACAGATCCTCCACAAAAGGCAAAATGTATATGAAAAAAAAGATTGATTGAACTTTCCAATGGACTCATTCCATGAGTAAACGATTGAATGGGATTCGCTTGGGCAACGAAATCAAGTCCTGGTCCCCTTTTCTCTCTTATTGAATTAACTAATTCATTTCCTTTTTACTTTTGGATTTTTTTTGATTTGATTTGGCATTATTCAACAATAAAAAAAGAAAAATTTCGACAAATTCCTTTTTTTTAATTATGTGATAATTATGAGAACCAATCCTACTACTTCTCCTCCCGGGGTTTCCACAATTGAAGAAAAAAGTACAGGTCGTATCGATCAAATTATTGGACCCGTGCTGGATGTCACTTTTCCCCCAGGCAAGTTACCTTATATTTATAACGCTTTGGTAGTCCAGAGTAGAGACACTGCCGATAAGCAAATTAATGTGACTTGTGAGGTACAACAATTATTAGGAAATAATCGAGTTAGAGCTGTAGCTATGAGTGCTACGGACGGGTTGATGAGAGGAATGGAAGTGATTGACACGGGAGCTCCTCTCAGTGTTCCGGTCGGTGGAGCTACTCTCGGACGAATTTTCAACGTTCTTGGGGAGCCTGTTGACAATTTGGGTCCTGTAGATAGTAGTGCAACGTTCCCTATTCATAGATCTGCGCCTGCCTTTATCGAGTTAGATACGAAATTATCCATCTTTGAAACAGGTATTAAGGTCGTCGATCTTTTAGCTCCTTATCGACGTGGAGGAAAAATAGGACTATTTGGGGGGGCTGGAGTAGGTAAAACAGTACTGATCATGGAATTAATCAATAACATTGCTAAAGCTCATGGGGGCGTATCCGTATTCGGTGGAGTAGGGGAACGGACTCGTGAAGGAAATGATCTTTATATGGAAATGAAGGAATCCGGAGTAATTAATGAAAAAAATATTGAGGAATCAAAGGTAGCTCTAGTCTATGGCCAAATGAATGAACCACCGGGAGCTCGTATGAGAGTTGGTTTAACTGCCCTAACTATGGCGGAATATTTCCGAGATGTTAATAAGCAAGACGTGCTTTTATTTATCGATAATATCTTTCGTTTTGTTCAAGCAGGATCAGAGGTATCCGCTTTATTAGGGAGAATGCCCTCCGCAGTGGGTTATCAACCTACTCTTAGTACAGAAATGGGTTCTTTGCAAGAAAGAATTGCTTCTACTAAAAAGGGATCTATAACTTCGATTCAAGCAGTTTATGTACCTGCAGACGATTTGACCGACCCTGCCCCTGCCACAACATTTGCACATTTGGATGCTACTACCGTACTTTCCAGAGGATTAGCTTCCAAGGGTATTTATCCAGCAGTAGATCCTTTAGATTCAACCTCGACTATGTTACAGCCTCGGATCGTTGGCAACGAACATTATGAAACTGCGCAAAGAGTTAAGGAAACTTTACAACGTTACAAAGAACTTCAGGACATTATCGCAATTCTTGGCTTGGATGAATTATCGGAAGAGGATCGTTTAACTGTAGCAAGAGCAAGAAAAATTGAGCGTTTCTTATCACAACCGTTCTTTGTGGCAGAAGTTTTTACTGGTTCTCCAGGAAAGTATGTTGCTCTTGCGGAAACTATTAGGGGATTTCAACTAATCCTTTCCGGAGAATTAGACGGCCTACCTGAACAGGCTTTTTATTTGGTGGGTAACATCGATGAAGCTAGCACGAAAGCTATAACCTTAGAAGAGGAGAACAAATCGAAGAAATGAAATTAAATCTTTATGTACTGACTCCTAAGCGAATTATTTGGGATTGTGAAGTGAAAGAAATCATTTTATCCACTAATAGTGGCCAAATTGGCGTATTACCAAACCACGCCCCCATTAACACAGCAGTAGATATGGGTCCTTTGAGAATACGCCTCCTCAACGACCAATGGTTAACAGCGATTCTGTGGAGCGGTTTTGCGAGAATAGTTAATAATGAGATCATCATTTTAGGAAATGATGCGGAACTGGGTAGTGATATTGATCCGGAAGAAGCTCAAAAGGCACTTGAAATAGCCGAAGCTAACTTGAGTAAAGCTGAGGGTACGAAAGATTTGGTTGAAGCGAAGCTCGCTCTCAGACGAGCTAGGATACGAATCGAGGCTGTCAATTGGATTCCCCCATCCAATTGAAGACAATCCAGTGGTTTATAGTTGATACAAAGAAAAAGGGAAGAGGGGTAGAAAAAGTTATTAGATAGCGAAGCGAAGTAAGTCCAATGCTATCTAGTAATTTTTCTACCTACTTACCTACTATTGGATTTGAACCAATGACTCCCGCCGTATGAAAGCAATACTCTAACCACTGAGTTAAGTAGGCAATTTATCACCACAAAGGAAGACCCATTACTTCGATCGATTATATATTGAATCCCTTTTCTAAGCAATACCGCTCTGTTATTGGTCTGTTATATACTAAATACTAAACTAAATACTAAACAGATACAGATCAAAGGGGTATCCTCTGGCATTAGAAAATATTCATCTTGACAAGAAATTATCTATATGTTAAGATATCTCTGATAAGGGCTATAGCTCAGTTCGGTAGAGCAACTCGTTTACACGTGC
Source organism: Triticum urartu (assembly GCF_056163025.1). NCBI lineage: Eukaryota > Viridiplantae > Streptophyta > Magnoliopsida > Poales > Poaceae > Triticum > Triticum urartu. The sequence goes on along the minus strand of NW_028260285.1, from coordinate 4,180 downwards.
GCCAATGCTTTTCAAAGGAGCTTATTATGCAATGAACATAATCGATCTTATTGCAAAATCAATGTCTTACTTCATAGATTCGAGAGAATAGGAGAACAGTAGCCTGACAAACAGTCGGTTCAGTCCGATTCAGGTGCCAATTCAGGTGCCTAATCAAATAGAACCCTTATGGATTTGCTAGTTGATAAGGTAAATATCCAGCCCACTAAATGCTAGGCGTAATGAGGATAAGGGCCTCCAAAAAACTTCTTTTCGTTCTATGAACTTTAAGGTGTATGAAGTCTCATAGTTAACTCTTGCAGTGGAACGATAGAGACTCCATTTCACTTAGGTTGATTTAATTTAGACCGGAGGCAGACCTAAGTCAAGGTAATCCTCCTTTGAAACACTTTGGTATTGCTCCTAGATAGATCATAATACAAAAAATCAATCAGAGCACAGGGAGCCATCTCATTATCTTTCCGTAAAGAAAAACTATGGTGGACTAACTGATCTTTAAATCAGTTTATGAAAGAGCCCAATGCAAAAAAATGCATGTTGGGTCTTTGAAACAGTTCAAATCATTTCGATAATAATCCGTTTGATCTGTTTTACCGAGAAGGTCTACGGTTCGAATCCGTATAGCCCTAATATGCCCTTTTTTAGATTTTAGGATCTCTATCCTATGTTTTCTTTAGTTTAGTATAGTTTTCATTTTCTCATTAGTATTTGTTTATAGACTGGATAGGCGCCTGCGACATAGAATAGAGATAAAAGCATTACCAAAGGCTCATTCATCGAAAATCAAAATCATACAGACAGGAAAAGAAAAACGAATTTCTATCAAATCAATAGAAGAAAGGATCCTTTCCCTGATTTGAATCCCGTCCTCCTTCAAATAGGATATCTCTAGACTTCCCTATAATAACTGCAATGATTTTATCCATTTTGCGAATTCCTACTTTGTTTTAAGTATATTTATTACTTTGTTTATAGATACATTATGTAAATTGATCAACTTTAAATAGAAAAAATAAAGTAAAGAGTAAATAAGAAAACAGAATATTCTGTCTCATAGTTCTGAAATAGAGTTCTTTATTTTTATTTTATAGTATTACTTCTCATTAATTATACTGCATAGATTAGTCCTACTATCTTAATTAGGTTCTAATTTAGTAGTATTCTCATTTTTATTTAATAGTCTCTTATTATTTTATTATTAAATATTAAATAAAGGATAGAGCTATTCTTTTTTCTAGAGATTCTAGAGAAAGCGAGACAAAGTGAAACGAGAAAGTTTTCTTTATATAAGAATTAGATCTACATACACCATATCTAAATAGAATGGAAATCCAAAAGAAAGGGAGTTGGGATTCCATTGGATGAATCTTTAAAGAAGATGCAGCACAGAGGAAACAAAGGCTAAACTTAAACTAAGCGCTTTTGTTTGAACAAAAAAGATTCTTGTTTCACCGAGGAAAAGAGAGAAGTTCTGGATAAATTGACAATGCTGAATTGAATTGACTAATTTAAGTTCCGCCTATTCCACATTAATGGGAGTACATTATGTTTCTGCTTCACGAATATGATATTTTTTGGACATTTCTAATAATAGCAAGCCTTATTCCTATTTTGGCATTTTCGATTTCAGGACTTTTAGCCCCGGTTAGTGAAGGACCAGAGAAGCTTTCTAGTTATGAATCGGGTATAGAACCCATGGGAGGGGCTTGGGTACAATTCCGAATACGCTATTATATGTTTGCGCTCGTTTTTGTTGTTTTTGATGTGGAAACCGTCTTTCTATACCCTTGGGCAATGAGTTTCGACGTATTGGGTGTATCCGTTTTTATCGAAGCTTTGATTTTCGTGCTTATCTTAGTTGTTGGTTTAGTTTATGCATGGCGAAAAGGAGCCTTGGAATGGTCTTAACTGAATATTTAGACAAAAAAAAAGAAGGAAAAGATTCTATTGAGACAGTTATGAATTTGATTGAGTTTCCCTTACTTGACCAAACAAGTTCCAATTCTGTTATTTCAACTACACCAAATGATCTTTCGAATTGGTCAAGACTCTCCAGTTTATGGCCCCTTCTATACGGTACCAGTTGTTGTTTCATTGAATTTGCTTCATTAATAGGCTCACGATTCGACTTTGATCGTTATGGATTGGTACCAAGATCAAGTCCTAGGCAAGCAGACCTAATTTTAACAGCCGGTACGGTAACAATGAAAATGGCTCCCTCTTTAGTGAGATTATACGAGCAAATGCCTGAACCAAAATACGTCATTGCTATGGGAGCCTGTACTATTACAGGGGGAATGTTCAGTACGGATTCCTATAGTACTGTTCGGGGAGTTGATAAGTTAATTCCTGTGGATGTCTACTTGCCGGGCTGCCCACCTAAACCGGAGGCAGTTATAGATGCCCTAACAAAACTTCGTAAGAAGATATCGCGAGAAATAGTTGAGGATCAAACTCTATCTCAAAATAAAAATAGATGTTTTACTACCAGTCACAAGCTTTATGTTAGGCGCAGTACTCATACAGGAACTTATGAGCAAGAATTGCTCTATCAATCACCATCTACATTAGATATATCTTCTGAAACTTTTTTCAAATCCAAAAGTTCAGTACCTTCCTACAAATTAGTGAATTAGGAGAGGGGCTCTTTTGTGTAGAAAAATAAAAAGCAGGGCAATCTTTCAAACTTGCATCCGAAATGTGAAATATTTATACAAAGAGGGAGAGATGAAGACAATGCAGCAGGGTTGGTTATCTAATTGGCTAGTCAAACATGAGGTGGTTCATAGATCTTTGGGCTTTGATCACCGAGGAATAGAGACTTTACAAATAAAAGCAGGGGATTGGGATTCCATTGCTGTCATTTTATATGTATATGGTTACAATTATTTACGCTCCCAATGTGCTTATGATGTAGCACCCGGTGGATCTTTAGCTAGCGTGTATCATCTTACGAGAATACAATATGGTATAGATAATCCAGAAGAAGTCTGCATAAAAGTCTTTGCCCAAAAGGATAATCCTAGAATTCCGTCTGTCTTCTGGATTTGGAGAAGTGCCGATTTTCAAGAACGCGAATCTTATGATATGGTGGGAATCTCTTATGATAATCATCCGCGCCTTAAACGTATCCTAATGCCTGAAAGTTGGATAGGCTGGCCCTTACGTAAGGATTATATAACCCCCAATTTTTATGAAATACAAGATGCTCATTGAATGATAAGAAATTCATGCTCACTTATACAACACAACTCCAGATTTTATTCAAGTCAAGGAATATTTTTAGGTTCTTTTCCTAGATGAAACGGAATACCTATTTATAATTAATTCCTAATTATACAAAAGCATTCCAGATAGACTGAGCAAAAAAAGGGTTTCATTTGGATTCCCCTATTTTGAAAATCGCATATTAATTTCCTTCATATGAACAGAAAAATAGGATGACTCAAAGAAGTTCTCTACCAGGAACTTTGTACCGCGCACATTACTTAGCACAACTAGGAAAATAAGATAAGATAAAGATAAGCAAGACTAAAAAAATATTCGTCGGAATAGCGGAATACAAAATTAAGAAACGCAAAAAAATAAAGGGGAATCTCACCCCCTTCTTTATCATAAAGAAAAGATATATTTTAAAACTTCTTTAAAAAGAAAAAGAAGTGCCTCTATATTTATATTATAGATTTATCCACTTAGATGAATAAATATTATTAATGAATATGTATCACAATCCATCTCGAGGTATTTGGATCAATACCTATTCGGTGGATCTTTTTTTTTTTTTTCTCTGCCAGGAACCAGATTTGAACTGGTGACACGAGGATTTTCAGTCCTCTGCTCTACCAACTGAGCTATCCTGACCTTTTCTTGTGCATCATCCTAGTAGAGTATTTGTATCTATGTCAATTAAAAGGACTAAAAATTAATTAAAGTATTTCAAATTTTAAATTTGAAAATGGGGGGGGTAGTCCTATGCATTGTGCATGGTTTACTTAAATAAAACTTAAAAATAGAGTGAATAACCAAGATTTCTTGCCGATACTCTAATAAAAAAGAAATCTATTCAATGAATAGGATAAGATCCATTGAGTTCTCTTCGCATTCCTTTGTGAAAGAGTAGAATGAGAAAGCTAATGAATCTTAAACCCATTGCATTGATAAAAAGAAAAAAAAGTGCATT